>NC_134482.1:46619354-46721854 GCF_964194025.1 Convolutriloba macropyga
TTTGGAGATCCGTTCGGCAGAGGGGGATCACTGATCCCTTAGGGGAGATCCTTCGAGATCCTTTCGGCAGGGTGGGATCACTGACACCTTAGTGGAGATCTTTTATGTTAAGAAAGTGGTAATTGCGCTACATGTACTTGTCTGGCGGCTTATTGTTGGTATATATATTTCGCGAGTGTGAGGGAAGATTCTTCATGTTAGCAGTATTTTCGCTACATGTGTTTGTGTGAATATACTTTGGTTGGGAGTGGTCCATCCTAGGAGGTACGATTAGGATTCGTTTTGCCAGAACAATATTTGTAGAAAAGGATGGCAAAAACGATAGCAACCATTGATCTAAAAAATAGTCATGAAATTTATCTGGAGATAAAGAACAATTATCCAAAGTACGGTGAAAGGTTTCTGTATTTTCTAGCTGCTTGCCAATACCTTGATCCTGATATTGATTTGGAGGCAACATTGAAGCTGAGACCGTATGGTGGTCTAATTGGAATTGATAATTCGTCGCTGGACAACTACTTCAAATCGTTCAAAATACTTCGACTTCATGCAATACTCCACGATGCATCGGGTTTTATAGCAGAGTACAGTCGTAAAGGCCCTGGATACTCCTATGTGTTACCTTGTCCAATTCCGAACGAGTATTTGGGTCACATCATGGGATTGGCTTTTTGTTTGTTTGTGAAGACGTTCAAAAACAATTTGTTCACTTTGTTGGAATGCTGAAACAAGAAATAGTGATATTGGATTTTGAAGGTTTTCGTTACAAGAAAACTGGTTTTATAATAAAAGAGCTATCGCTTTGTTCGAATAATTATTCGGACACAATTCTTTTTCTTCCGCCAGTTTCCTACAACTCACTTTCCGCTAGTGACAGGAGATCTCATAAGTGGGTTACTAAATTTTTACATGGTTTGTCTTGGAACAGCGGTACTTATCCTTATTGGTTTCTATCACAAATTTTTGACGCCATTAAACTTCGGTTTCCGTTAGGGAAATTTTATGCCAAAGGGAAAGAGAAAACAGAATCACTCCAAACTCTCTTGCAGAAAGAGGTAATAGATTTGGAAACTCTTCTATGTCCGAAAGTTGAAGATATTAAATCGCCAATTGATAGTATTACTTGTGCTCTGCACTCTTTCTGCCTACCGGAAAAGCAAAGGAGGAAACATTGTGCTAAAAGGAAAGCACAGCTGTATTTCTATTGGATCTCTCTGCCATCCAATGAGCCGTCGAGTGGAGAAGGCAGCTCCGTCCGTTCTTCAAGTGAATTTATCTCCAAGTTTGACAGTATGCAGTTACATAACGAATGATAATCAGCTGACATTGACTTTTTTGAATGAAGAGAAAATAGAATCGCGAGGACAGAATATTCTGCGAAAACAGCGGATTCTCTGCAACACTAAAGAAATTGAGACGCTGAAGAAATATCTTTCATTACTTGAATATTTTCAAATGTATGATGTCGTTACAACAGAAAATGAGAAAACTGAAACTAACCCCTTTACCTACGCCCAAGTGGCCAGCACCAGTTCAAGTACCTCTGGACGATGACAATCTCCCTGACGAAATTAAAATGTTGGTCAGTGAAGGCAACGTAGAGTCTATTGTCTACTATGGAAGTGGTTACGGCATGCAGGCAAACTATAAAGTGATTTACAAAAAAGACGACAAAGACTCTAGATATACTACTTATGAATTCTTTTGGTTTGATAGAGAGACTAACAAAAAAGCAATTTAAACTAAAAAACTGAGTGTAAATTCATTTTTGCAAATAACTTATTTTCAAATGAGTGTTAAAGAAGACCAGATAGACTCCGCTAATGTAGGGGGTTTGAATGCTTTAGTTTTTGATGAGGAAAATCAAGAGAGGCGTTCGTGGAAGTTTTTTAGTTATCGGCTACCACGTTCCGAAGTCGTCTATTTTACTCAAACTTTGATAATACTTTTTCTTATATTAGTGTCTTTAACCAAGCTTGTGTTTTCCCAACTTAATTGTGAGGAATCAACATTTTGGTTTTCATTGCTTTCGTGCACAGTTGGCTACGCTCTTCCAAATCCAAAGCTATGAACAAAATAATATCCACTAGCGATAGGCTTTTTATGGCTGTTTCTTGTCCGTCGTGTTGTGGAAAAACAGAACTTATATTCCAAATGTTATTGAGAAACACTTTCTATCCAACCTTTAGTTCTATTTACTACTTCTATCAACACGAGCAGCCAAAGTTCAGCACAATAGAGCGTAAAGTGAACATTTTTTTTCACTAAGTTTTCTGGATTCGAATTCATTTCTCAGCTGGAAAATTGTCTGCTTGTGTTTGACGATTCGTGTGAAGAAATTTTCAATGACAAAGAATTTTCAAAACTTGCAACTGCTGGACGCCATAGAAATATTAGTGTGATTTATGTTAAGCATAACTTATTTCAACAGAGTAAATGGTCGCGAACGATTGATCTGAACACAACCCATATCATTTTGTTCAAATCACCTAGAGACATACAGCAGATCACCTATGTCGGAAAACAGTTGAACAATACAAATTTTTTGAAGGAAAGCTATGAACTTGCAACAAAACAACCTTTTGGACACTTACTCATTGACTTAGATCCAAAAACATCAGACTCCTTGCGTTATTCTTCAAATATTGTACAACCAGGTCCAACAATTTTTTATCTACCGTCCTCCAAAGCGGTTTTCACTACTTTGACAGATGAGAGAGAAAGAGTTATGTATGCTAAAGCAAATGCTCGAGCTGCCCGAGAGCAATTTCAGAAAGTTCCTCAACCAAGCGCCAATTAGCTTTATAAACTTTCTCTGTGAGTGTTTGCTCAATGTGATCAATGGCAACGTTCCAGTGAACAAGCAGTTACTTAAAAATCAGGAGAAACCATTTCAACAATTATTATCGAAGAAAACAAGTTTGGAGAAAAAACGAAACGTTTTAGCCAAAAAACCAGAACTCATTCGAGAGTTGGGATTGTCGTGCTATATTTACTTGAAGGCAGAATAATGCATGCAGAAGAGTTTGTTTTGATCCCTAAAAGAATGTTCATTTCAAAAAACCCAACCAAGGAAGAAATATTTGATAATCCAATGTATCAGCAAAAAGCAACTCAGTTAGCACTCCTACAGAGGAATAATCCGAATTTTGATCGAAATAATGAGAAAAAAGTACAAGATGCGGACACTAACACTGATATGTCGATCAAGAGAACAAAGAGTAGCGGTGATGTAACAAGTGATGCAGACGATGTAAGAACCGAATCGTTTTTTAGTGATGACAGTGAAATAGAGCCAATAGTGAAAAAAAGGAAGGATTCAGCATTCGACTCAATAATGCTAGAACTGAAGCTAGTGGATGAAAACAAAACCAAAAGAGCTGCAATTATCCTGAATAAAATTTTCAATTCAAATAATGTTTCTATTAGTGAAGAGAATAACATTCTTCACATTAACGATGAGCCTCAAGGAGTAGATGTAACAAGCTTTTTGTACAATTTACAACAACCCACAAAAAGAATTGACTTGTCAATGTATTCCAAAATCTTGAGTGAACTTGATATATCAGCTGACTTGGTTTATAATACTCACGCAAAAAAAGTTGTAGATCAGTTTTACAGTGAAGATGAAAAGGAAACTGCATCCAAACAACCGAAGCAAAAAACAAAAAAAGAGCGGGAAGGAAGACGATCTGAACCAACGGAAAAACACGAAAAGCCAAGAGTCGATGAAAGTAAAGAAAAGACAGCGGAAGAGGCGCGTAGAAAAGACTGGGATATCTATTGACGATGTGCGGAAACTTGACAAGCTCTATTTAAACGGTCCTGCGTCATTTGGAAGCGCAAAAAGATTGCAAAATTTGAGTAAATTATCAATGAAGAAAATTAAAATGTATCTGGAAACGAAACCATCTTTCAACAAATACCGTTCACGTCGCCTCAGTTTTCCAAGGCTTAAAGTTGTTGTTAACGACATAAATGAGATCTGGTCCGTAGATCTAGCATATGTTGATAAACTTGCAAAATACAACGGTGGTGTAAAATATCTGCTTGTGGCTGTTGACTGTTTGTCAAGATATCTCAGGGTTGAGCCACTGAAAACAAAATATGCCACAGAGACAGCACAGGTCTTCAAAAAGATGATCAAGCATAAACAACCTGAGAAAGTTTGGGTTGATGATGGTACAGAGTTCCTAGGTGCCTTCAAAGCCCTATGCACTGAACGCGGAATTCATTTATACAGTACGTTCAGTGAGAAAAAGTCTGCTTTTGCGGAAAAAAATATACGCTCTTTGAAAAATATAATCTACAGATATTTAGAAGAAAAGTGGACTTATTCATATCTAGACAAATTGGATGCGTTTGTTAAAACAATCAATTCTAGAGTAAATCGAACGATAAAGCTCGCTCCGAACAATGTCACGAAGAAAGACGTTCCAAGGCTTGTGTCCTTGACTGCAAACAAAGCAAATTCTCAGAAACCCAAATTCTATATTGGTGATTTTGTGCGCATAGTGAAAAAAGAGCAGACCTTCGGGAAGGGCTACAAACAGTCGTTTACTGACGAGGTATTTGAAATCGCATCTATCCCGACATTGCATCCTCCCACGTATTCTCTTATTGATGAGGATAAAGAAGTTATCCAGGGTAAATTCTATCAACCCGAACTTCAACTAGTACGAGAGTCTCCTCTAAAATATGGGAAGTAAACGATTCGAAGACGAGTTTACGGTACATGTTATTTCTAGCGCTTCGATGGAGATCTTTGATCAAAACACACTAGCTTCGTTCAGAAATTTTTTCAACGATGAAATTCAACTATCTGGCGACTGGAGGGTAGCTCTAAGCGAAATTATTTTTCCGACCAAAATTCAGCATGTGGTGAATGGAGATTTGATAGCATATAGTCTTAAGGGTTACAAGGACTCACAAAGAATCTCATCGGATGCCAATGTCATTTCTCGACCTTACAGTGGAGAAAAATTCTCTTTCATGACTGGAAACTTTGACACTGTTGCTCAACTTTTATTTACTATCAAGCGAACAGTTGGACTACCTAATTTTTCGTTTCGTGAAATCAAGAGTACTGGAAAATACGAAATACTTTTTAGTAAAAATGAGGTAATCACTTTTCCTGGTGAAGAAATACCCAGTATTGTGGGTTTTACAGGAATTCCAGATAAATATGGTGTACATATTGGGTACAAAATGAATACAGCTACATCAAATAAATTAATGAAGAGCGATGAGACAAAAGCTTATTATGGAGAATTCCCTGCTGATCTGTGCGCGGGAAAGCACATAATATTCATTTACACAAACATTATCGAGTATCAATATGTTGGTGATGCTAAGGCGCCTTTATTACGTGTCATTGATTCAAAACAACGTCTGAAAAACGGTAGCGTGTGTGAACTTGAACCAACACATAGAATAGTCTTTTCAAATTTGGACTATAAAAAACTACTTTCAAATATGATTCAATCAATTTCCATAGAGTTACGTACCGAAACAGGTCAATTAGTCCCCTTTTCAGGGACCGGTAAAGTAATATTGACGTTACAGTTCAAAAATTTGGTGATTAAAACAATGGAATCGTACTATACCAATCAAGCATCATCGTTGCCTTATTTTTCTGGACACTATAGACAAAGAGGAAGTGGCTTTGGAGCTTTAGCTAGTGGCATAGGTCGAATCGCCTTACCGCTTGCACGAAAATTCCTTCTACCCGCAGCAAAACGTGTCGGAAAAGAACTTCTCTTGCAAAATGTGCCAGAGTTAGTGGATGTTGTCAGCAAGAAAAAATCCGCAAAGCAAGCGTTGAAAAACACTATTTCGAATACAGTTAAAAAGCAAACAGGAGGCTCATTAGCACTGCGAATGAGACGACAAAACCGAATGAATCGGAGACGGTCTAAACGATCTGGCTCAAAAGCTAGAAAAAGTACTAATATGAGAAAGACAGTCATTTCAAAAAATAAACAGCCAAAAAGAAGTCGGTCGGATTTCTTCGCTAGAGTTAAAGATGATCGGTTATATGTTACCAACAGAGGCAACACATAGTTCCCTGGATCTGTTTGAAAAACCAGCGCTTCTTGTAACTTTTGATGGT
This sequence comes from Convolutriloba macropyga, assembly GCF_964194025.1. Lineage (NCBI taxonomy): Eukaryota > Metazoa > Xenacoelomorpha > Acoela > Convolutidae > Convolutriloba > Convolutriloba macropyga. The sequence continues at coordinate 46,625,467 of NC_134482.1, forward strand.
AGTTTTTGTCAAAAAGTAGGACCAGTGTACAGCCCTAACGGACCCATGCTCGAATTTGAGGTGGCTGGAGACAGAAATAATTTTATTGACCTACAAAAAATTTTCCAGGAAATCAAATGCAAGATAGTTCAAGGTTCTGAAGCCGATTTGAAATATGACGCTAGAGCTGCAGCAGACGTCACCAAAACAGACGCCCCTTACTTCTGCAATAATGTTTTACATTCGCTCTTTTCTGACTGTACAGTATCTGCCAACGGATTAAAAATTTCAAATGCAAATGGAAATTATGCTCACAAAAGTTTCATTGAAACTGAATTTTCTCATAACAAAGATGCTAAAGCAACTTGGTTGGCATGTCAAGGTTACTCATACGAAGAGAACCCCGGGGCAATTCCGGCAGCTGAAGTTAACAGACGAAAAGCTTTGGTTAGACAATCTGCCGAATGTACTTTTTATGGAAAAGTAGCTGTAGATTTTTTTAATTGTGATCGACATCTTTTGAGTGGTGTGACGCTGCGAATTTTTTTCGACGATCAATGGATGATTTTGTCACAATTTCCGACGATGCTGCAAAATCCTACAAAGTAAAGATTATAGAAGCTAATTTGTATGTGAGAAAAATGACGTTGAACGATGACGTGGTTTCTGCAATTGAAAAAACATTACTATTAAGTCCAGCGTCCTATCCGTATTTGGAGACCATAACTAAAAGGTTTCTTGCTTCTACTGGCTTGCAAAGCTGGAAACAAGAAGATGCTTTCAGCAGGGAGCCAATTCGACGTCTAGCTATATGCCTTAACACAAATGAAGCGTTTTTAGGAAGCAAACAACTCAATCCTTTCCACTTTCGTAAATGGAGCAGATTTGAATTTACCGAAATGGACTTCCTGTAGCTGACAGTCCAATAAATACAACTGATGACAAACGCTTATATTTCAACACAATGTCAGACTTAGCCTATATTGACAATGGTCATGGAATTAAATTGTCTGAGTACCCGAGCCATTTTATTATGGTGTTTGATCTCACAAGCAATCAGCAGGCGTCGCATGATTTTATTCACCCTGAACTCACCAATTGTTCAATTTCAATTGAACTCAAGTTTTCAGTTGCCTTGCCAAGTAATATAGAAATTTTCATTATTGATGAGAAAGCTAGTACTATTTTCATCGATTCGGCTCGGAAAGTTTCGAAAAATCATATTTTGACAAACTAATGGATGAAGACGAAATAAACAGCCTGATTCAAGCATGTAAACTTCTAAAGTACAAATTTTGTGGTGTCTTTGCAGCTGATAATTTTCCCTTGAAATTGTCAAAGAACAGATTCATTATTGTGAATGTATCCAGCTCTGATTCTATTGGAACACATTGGACCCTTTTGTGTAGGAAGAATGGCAATTACATTTTCGCTGATCCGCTGGGACAGACATTAACATCATACAAATCTTTGTACAACAGACTGGCCTCCGCTGCTCTTGATATTCAAAACGTGTATGAATTGCTTAGAAATCAACCTATACAAACACAAAACTCTATTTTGTGTGGCTTATTTTGTATTTATGTTGCTCATTACATTTATAACAACACAGAAATTGTAAAAATGAGTGATGTTGATTTGATTTGATTTGCGCTTCATATGATGCTCTAACTAACTCTACTAAAACTCCGCTTAGTTGAATAAAGTTTTTTTTCAAAATTTTATTTTCTCTTCATACACTATGCGTACAAACAAAACATCAGTATCAACAAGCAAATTACCATATCCGCTCAAAACAATGTCCATTATTTGGCAGAAAGCACCTGAGTGTGGCCCAGACAAGATATTTTGAAATCTCTTTAGAGATTCACTTGCAAAGCTATCAGTTTGAGTTTGTCGGTTATTGGACCTTGTAATACAATTTTGCAATGACTTTTGATGGAGTTGAAACTGTACGCTGCTTCCTTGCTGTAGTCGTCGTTGATTGTCTTCATTCAACGTCACGTTGCTGCTGTTGTTGACCTTTTGATTAGCAGCTACGTTAGAGAAGTGTGGCAACAGTTTCTGAATTGAGTGGGAGTCTATGCTCAAATTTTTGTTGTATTCAACCGCCAAAACAAGCTTGCGAAAATTTCTCCATTCAGCTCTAGGGTATTTGAATTGGCAAACAAAATCTTGAATGTCGTATAGAGACAAGGCACTTTATAGCTTTTTTTAAACTTTGTTTTGTCTGAAGACTTTGTCACGTCTGATGTTTCCACCAAAACATGGTAATGGTTAGTTTTCAAAGTGCAAAAGGGGTTTTCAAAATGGACACACACAGCATAATTTTTTACACCATTCAACTCCTGTTTTTCATGGCAAACTGAAAATTTGAACGCCTTCTGAAATTGTTTGAAGTAACCCGGCGATCGTTCAAACATTGCTTCAACCATTTTGATTAATCTGTGGAAGCAGCCGAGTACGAGGACGCTGACTCGTATCCCGAATCTTTTTTTGCTAGTTTAGGTTTTTTAGCCACCGGTTTTTTAGCAACCGAAGTATCTTTTATCCCTTCTGACTCTGGCACCGAGTTTCGTATCCTGCCACATTTTTTCATAAGTTTGTCAAATTCCTCTGTTGTAAGAGATATTCTCTGTTCAAATTCATATTCATTGTCTTTTCTCTTAAAAAGTTTCAAAAAGACATACGTCCCGGTGTTTTCATAGGTTTTGAGAGTAGCTCTCATCAATCTCTTTTCTGTTTTAGATATATCGAAATAGCAATCACCGTACTCTTTGTCTTTGCTTGCAGTGAAAGGCATTTGTACCAAATTAGCTTGGAAGTTTTTGTTGTAGAACGTAGTCAACTGTTAGCGAAAGGTTAAATTATTCAAATGTTCACTATTCATTCCAAAACGGTACTGATAAGGGTGTTTCAAGTGATTTACATATATCAATGTCTTCAGAGGCCCGTGTATTTCCCATATAATTTATATGTCGCGGAGTTCTATTTAGATCAACACGAGGTATTTCTTGGCATTGCCTTGATAACCCACACACACACACATATAAACACTGCTAATAGTCCCTAACACCATGAGTTTCAAAGAAACTGACTGATAAGAGGGGAATAATACGTGTTAGGTGTGGTAATTCCCTCGTAACAAGGAACCAAAGTGTGGTTTCAATTACAAGCAACGTGCTCCCCACCTCAGGCGCGCGGCATGCGTGGGTTACACGTGTGTGGTCTTCTTATCCAACTTGGTCCAAATTAATGAAAAACACCTGGCGTTCAATTAAATTTTGTAAATACATGTGCAGTTTTAAGGTGTGTGCCTAAATCTGTTATAGACAAAGCAATAAAGCACATATGTTTTCAATCAAAATTCCGGGCCAAAATAGTTGGCCTTTGGGTGTGCCGGGGGCAGATAAGAGAATTGCCACTGGACTCACATTGTTAACTCACATAAACTACATGGGAGTAAATTCCCCGCTACAATTTATTTCATTTCGGTTTCGAAACAGCAACTCTTTAACTTTGTTGAAAGTCTACTGTCTGAGCAGAAGTCAAATTTTGTGAACAAATATCCTTGCGCTTAAAATACCTTCACAACTTTTTCTTGTTCAATTATCAAAAACATTCAATTTGCTTATCATCTCTTCAAAGCATTCCAAAGTTCTTTAAAACGTTTTTATCTCTTCAAAATTCTTCAAACGTAGAAAATGTCTTTCCATATCCTGAGCGACCAAAACAATGTCTGGGAGCGAACAATTGTGTACCAAACCTTTTTCGAAAATTTTGTGGTTTTCATCCAACAAAAAACGACAAACGAGAAAGAGGAGAATTGGACAACGCTTGAACACTTTATGATAACCAAAATCTTCATTAACTTCATTGCAACCTTGCCGGACAAAAAGGAGAGTGAAGATTGCGGTGGAACCCTTATCACTTCAGGCGGGTTCGTTCCACCTTTGTCATTAACACATCCTCTTTACCCGTATGACATTGTGACACTGCCAAAAGAAACTCGAACTATTCTATACAAATACGATTGTGACTGCGTGCCATTTTTCGAAAACCAGTTGGGAGTACTTCAGGCCTGCAATGACCTAGCCGATTTATGGGGCCTTCCACATTCTCCCGAGTCACCACCACCACCAACACCAAGATGTGTTTCAACGCCCACTTCTGATCCTAGTGCCACTGTGACTCCGGAGAGCTCACCGTCTCTGTTTTCCCCCGTTACAGAGGAGAAACTTGCATGGAATTTTGGCTCACTGCCAACTGCAAGTCAATTGATGCAGAATTTGTCTGCGGCCGACTTCAGAACACCGTCTGGCTCGACGACACCAACAACAATTTTGGAGACCGGTTCAAGCTTGGTTGCAACAACAACAACAACAACACCTGACAACTCCGAGACTCCAAAAGTAACTCTCGCGCCAAGAAAAAGAAGGTCCATTGGACCCTGTGAAAAACTCTTTGATTAGAAATTATGAAAGGAAACTTAAACTCTCAGTTTGGTTGTGTGATGAATTGCTTATTGGAGTAATCAAAAATTGTGTTTTGTAAAAATGTTGAGTCAATTTCTATGATTAATTTGTTTCGATTTTGTAAAGGAGATTAAATATTTTTTGTGTACAAAATAAAAATTTAATATTATTAGTTTGGTTTTTGAAAATAGAAAAAAAAAATCGAAGGACTAAAGACAAACTGAATTTTTTTTGGAAAACCTGTAAAAGTGACTATATTTGCCAAAGAAAGAAACATGTATAAACATGGTTTTATAGAGCACAATATCGTCTACAAAATAGGACTTGAACAACTTTATTGATAAGTGGTGTCTTTGCCCATTTTCAAACCATTTTTCGAACAAATTGCTCGAAAAATTGGAAAATTTTTGAAGAAAATCGAACAAAAACGATGAAAACGAAAAAGTTGGATAATTTTGTCAAGAGACATTTTGCTGAGCGCAAAGAGTTCTACAATAAACCTCTTAACAAAAATTTTGGAGGAGCACAATTTCCGGGTCACAGAGAACAAAATCTATGTTCAGTCATATTTTTTTGTCTTTAACTTATCGCCCTACAATTGGGAGACTGATGAGGAAACTACTCAGAAGTATCTCATATGATGTAAAACAACACGCTTTAAATTTTTGGTCCCCATAAACTTTTTCATATCTGTAACAGAAAAAAAGTTATTTGTAAAAAAGCAAAAAAATTGTGAATACTATAAATTTTGAAAAAACGTTTTTTCTTTCAGATAACTTGAAAACATGCAATTTTTTAACGTTTCAATGTTATCCCTATGTTTTTTACTACATTTTGAAGGCGTTACTTTAGAAATTCCTCATAAAAATTTTTAGAGAAAAAAATTGATGATGTGGATATTTTGCTGAAAAAAACTCAGAATGAGTTTTTCTTACAACCTTGTAACAGAAATAAAAGGTTATGATGATCATTGCCAAAAAATCCCGGGAACACGGTTTAAGCAAACACCTGTTTTCAGTTAGAAACATGTGGCTGTCAGATGTTTTGAAAAATCGTGTTCCCGAGGTTTTTTCACACTTCTGTAAAAACCGGTCTTCATAAAATCTCACGCTGTGAAACTTTGATCATAATAATGATGAAGCTAGCTGTTCGCCAAGTATGAGTTCCATAAAAAATTGCGAAAAAAAAAACAAAAAAAATCAATTTTTTTTCCAATTTTTAAAAATATTTTTTCTTAGTTTTTTAAAATCTTTCAACCCTCAACTGATTTTGCTACAATCTTCAGTAATCATTGATGAGACTTGTTATACTAAAATTCAAATCTATTTTCAAAAAAAAATTTTTTTCAATGTTTTTGGTTTAAAAAAACTGTGATAATCAATTTTTTTATACCTAAAAAGAGATATTCAGTTGCACTAGAACACCAATAAAGCTATTTAACCATATAAAGCTCGCTAAAACACGTCATTGCATAGTAGCTACGCATATATTGCATAGAAGTTACAATATGTCTCCGACTATTACGGCAAAACATTGGTATTTGCATTTTAATTCAACTTTGCATAAGACATGACTGTAGCCCTCTTTGGCCAGAATACCAATCATATATGCAAATGGATTTGCATACAACATGATCTACGCCCTCACTGGCGAATGATGGAATTTGCATAAAGCAGGGACTAAATTTGCATAAAATGCTAAACGCCCTCATACGGGATAAAAAAATGTTGTTTCTAAAGCTTCATCCATCTATCCATCTCCTAATTCAATTAATTGGGCTGTGAACCTCGGGCAATGATATTATTCAATCTTGTGTAATCCTTTAGTTAACTGATTGGAAAGAAACTTTATCCCTAGAAATTTCGTTTTGAACATGTTTTCAAATTCAACCAATCAGGACGTTGGTTATTTTTAGAGAGTTGAAGGTTTGGTTTAGCTCGAACTCAAAACCATTTTATCTTCAAATTGATTCAACTATGAGTTTCTCGTGCAAATTTTGTAACGCCAAATTCACATTTCGCACCAACCGCAATCGTCACCAAAGGAACTTGCATCCAGATGAAGTTGGAGTGTCAGTGTACCGCTGTGAACACTGTGATTTCACTACAAGAGATCTACGAACTCTCGAACCACATTTCGGAAACCGACATAACCCGTTAGTACAATGTTGTCTCTACTGCTACATTGGCTTTGATTCTGCTGATCGCTTTGCCACACACATAAGAGATCAACATGGACTGCCCTCGAGAACTAGTGAAACAAGCAGAAGACCAACAGAATTCGCCTTTCAAGGAGCACTTCAAGTTTTCACTATTGATGGAACGGAGGACGACCAAGGTCTCATGGAGTTCATGCTGAACAATAGAGACATCATAACTGACCTTATAAACAGCGAAGTTTCGAGTGCAGCGAAAAAAGTTCAGTTTGTTGTGTCTCTGGATCTCTACAAAGACGGAAACGAAAATGACAACGAAGAACAAGCTATCGAAATCTTTGCTAGCTCTGAAATGACTACAGTGTACTTGGATGGACTCTCGAACGAAGATTTTTTCAAGATGTTGAGTAAGATGTTGAATATTCTCTTCATGTTTTCGTCACAAGGCAGTGCATGGATTCTACGCAAAGTAAACAGACTGGAAATCAAGATAGCCGCCTTTGCCCCCGTGCATGCATCGTCATATATAGCTCTACCTGGTTTCCTGAACGGATGCCGTTCATTGCTCAACATACGAAATCATTTTGATCACAACTGCTTCGTGTATTGTTTCGTTGCCGCGTATCACATCAAAAATCGAATCAATTTACTGACAGAAGGTCGGTCGGGAACTGAAAAGACGAATCCAGATACGTACAAGAATGCGGAACGACAGCCGGTTGGAGACTATCAGATGCCCATGCCCATAAACAGGATCCCATACTTTGAGGACGACAACGACGTTCAAGTCAATGTTTTCGGGTAAGTGTTTCTTTAATAATATCAATAAAAATCAAATATTCCCGCTAAACGAATCAAAATGATAAAACTGTATTGGTTTTCATGAATCTGTTTTGTTTACAGAATCGAGGGAACACGTTTGGTGATGATCTACGTGTCCAAAAAGCCAAACAAATCCTTCAGAATGGACCTTCTTCTCCTCCACGATGAGAATGCCCATCACTACGTTCTCATCTTGAATCTGGAACGATTTGTCGCATACTTCAAAGGTATAGCGCACCGTGCAGCGCAGCGTATTTGTCGAAATTGTTTTCATTTGTGTACAAACTGAGAAACTTATCAAAACCATGTTAAAACATGCAGTGAACATGCAGCAGCAGAAATTGTTATGCCAAAAGAAAGCAACACTTCCCTACAGTTCCGAAACTGGAAAGCACGCTGGTTTCTTCCTATCGTTCTATACTTTGACACAGAATCTTCCTTGTTCCAATCGCTACCTTGTTCCAATCGTACAGCACAACCCTCACCCTCTACTTCCTACACAGTTGCAATTGAAAAACATGAACCGTGTGGTTATGCTATAGCAGCCATAGAACACGGTAAAGCAACTCCTGTCTACTTTGAACTCAAAAGAGGTGACAACTGTATGAACGAATTTGTAAAATCTTTGCACGTACTGGCGCGGGACATCTACAACCAAAAACGAGCTTTCTACGGACCCTACCGAGGACCTGTTCCAGCGCGTGAAAATAACACAAGATGTTGGATCTGTGAAAACGAAATAAACGATGAGGCTGAGCTTGTTCTTGACCATTGTCACTACGATGGTCATTTTCTTGGGTGGGCGCATCAACTCTGTAACACTCGTCGCAGAACATCTAACTTTACGCCAATGATTGGTCATAATATCAAAAAGTATGATATTCATCATATATGTCTCGCACTAGCAGAGTGTGAGCCGGAAACGAAGTTTGAAGTTATACCTTCTACGGACGGAAACTATATATCACTCTCTGTCGGAGTGTTCATAAAAAATTTTGAGTCGGACGCCGGACAACAAGTACCCATCTTCGAATAATTAAGGTTAATTGACTCGTTTAACTTCATGCCCCAATCACTCGAGTCCTTGGTAGCTGATCTACCTGACAATCGCTTTGACATTCTACGCTCTAATTATGTATCTTACTCCAATAGCGATTTTCAACTTCTCTGCCAAAAAGGTTTTTACTGTTACTCCTACATCACATCAGAACAAGTGTTTGAAGAAAAAGTCTTGCCTCCATTATCGGAATGGAAAAATACATTGCATGGCGGTGAAGTCACTATCACCGAAACCGAATACAATCATGCTCAAACAGTGTTTTCAAAATTTGGTTGTCAAGACATCGGCGACTACCACGACCTTTATCTAACCTGTGACACTTTGCTCTTGGCGTGCGTCTTTGAGGCGTTCAGAGATATCTGCTATAACATGTACGGTTTAGATTGCGCACAGTTCTATGGAGCATCAAATTTATCAGGAGATGCGTTCCTCAAGGTGTGCAAACCCGACCTGCATTTGTTAACCGAGAGAGAACAACTTGATCTTGTTGAGAACATGATGCGCGGAGGAGTGTCTTCCATCTATGAGCAACGACTCTTTCAAGCAAACAACTGTCATCTGCCGAACTACGATGCTTCTAAGCCGTCTACATATGCGTTGATGCTGCTAGACGCAAATAACCTTTACGGCGGCGTAATGCAGAACGATTATTTGCCCTTGAAGGATTTTGCTCTAGATGCACACATCACGCTCGAGGAAGTACTCAAAATTTCGTCAACGGCACAGCACGGATACATAATTGAAGTTGATATTGATTATCCACCCGAATTTCATGAAGCTCATCAAGATTACCCTCTGGCGCCATCCAAATTGAAAATCAAACATTCTTGGCTGAGCAGTTACCAGAAAAATTTGAAAGTACAGATGCACTTACCTGGAAAGTCATCTGGGCGAAAACTCGTTCAAACACTGTTGCCTAAAAACCGCTACACGCTACATTATCGGCTTGCACAATTCTACAATTCAATTGGGCTTAAAATCACAAAACTTCATCGGGCATTAAAGTTTGAGCAAGCGAACTGGATGCGACCCTACATGGAGCTAAATACCAGTCTCCGGATTGCTGCCAGTACTGCTTTTGGCAAAAAGTTTTATAAGGGCATGAATAATTCAGCGTTCGGAAAAACGTGCGAGTCGAAAAGGAACCGTGATCAAGTCGTTATTGTTCGAAATGCTCAAAGTGTGCTACAAAGAACGCAAAACTTTCATTTTAAATCGTTCAAAATCTTTGGAGAGAGCATGGCTGCGATGAAAATTGCAAAAAGACGGATTTATTGGAACAAACCCACTATTGTAGGGGCATGTGTACTTGATCTTGCCAAATTACACATGTTCCAATTCCATTATACAGTGATGAAGCCAAATTTTGATTGCAAAGTTCTCTACTCGGATACTGATTCACTGCTATATCGAATCAATACAATAGGCGTTTATGAAGATATACGCCAAAAAATTCATATTTTGCAACATTTCGACTTCTCTAATTATCCACCACAGCACCCGCTCTTCTCCAATGTGAACGAATAGTTTAAGGACGAGTTTGCCAGCGTGCCTATTCAAGAATTTTGTGCTCTCAAGCCGAAACTCTACTCAGTAATTGCAATTGGTAAGTTAGTTTTCATCACACTCACACGTATCAATATACAGCTTGTTAGTTGGGACTGTTCCTAATGTTCAATATTTTAATTTAGATGGCGGGGAAATGAAATCAGCTAAAGGCGTCACAAAATTAGCACAACGACAACTGACGCATGACAGATTCAAAGAAACTCTCTCCTCTGGTCGTTTGATCCGCACGCAAAACCATAGAATAGCTTCTAGCAGCCACCAACACCATACAGTAACCATTAATAAAGTGTCGCTCAACGCTTTCGACGATAAACGATACATTCTTGACAATGGGATCGATACGCTGCCGTTTGGTCACATAAATATTGTCCACGATCGTTTCTTCGACGAAGACGACAATTTCGATAATGAATCGTTGAGTTCCTGGTCGTCTGGAGAGTTGTACGAAATTGAAAACCAGAGGGAAATTGAAACCACAGTTGAAACGAATACTGACAACAGTGAAATTCCTGACCCCGGCTTCGTAAGAACCGCCGCAATCACAGAGTCTGATATTGATTCTGATGAAATTGCCGATGAAACTGATATAGAAGAAGAACGTCCAGTGTATTACCCATTTTTTGATTATGAAGCGATAGAATCAGACTCTTAATTAACAAAACAAAGCGCTATTTTGTATGCAATTTGACGCTTTTGTACGTGTTTAATTCTCTTATCTATAACAGTTTCTGTAACAATTCTATTCTATATGTTGTAACGTATAAATTCAGCTTTAATTCAAATCTACTTTGCTAGGTTTTGCCACAAATAAGCAAGAAAAGTTGAAACTGGAATGGCTTTCCAATAGCGCAATACCAACAATAAGCCGCCAGACAAATACATGTAGCACAATTACCACTTTCCTAGCATAAAAGATCTCCCCTAAGGGATCAGGGATCTCCCTCTGCCGAACGGATCTCCAAAGGATCTCCCCCCCCCCGATATTCCTGTATATATATGATACTACTTATATATATATATATAGAATTTTTGCCCGTACTTTTGCATTTTCCGGGTGGAATTTCAGCGGACATCTCGTATACGGACCTTATCCTCTGTTTCCAACAAAAAAAGCAATGATACCAGCAAAAAGACAATAATGGAGACTTCTGAATTAAATTATCAAAGAAAATAACAAAAACGACAATAATCGGCACTTCTTAGATAAATTGTTGACGATACCGACAAAAAACGACGACAATCGACGGTTCCCGGGTCGAATTCGATTGGTTAACTTGTATGAATTTCAGGTATCTTGCATGTTGCTACAAGGCGATTCATCGCCTTGCAAGTTTTTTTTTCCAAAAACCTGCAATTTCTTACAACTTAAGCATTCAAATTACAAGTTCCTAGTTCTTACAATTTAGAGATACTAGGCTCTTGAAAGTAAACCAATCGACTCACCGGGATATTATAAGTTAAACATTTAACTTAAATTATGTACTTACATAAGTTCTTAGAATATTAGCAGTTACGGGATAACAATTCTGCCTATATTGTAGCAAAAAAGAATAGAACTTTGAAAGATATGAATGTAACCATTTTTTAACAAAAAATATAGAATCTGGAAAAGTGTGAAATGAAAATACAAAACAACATATGGTATATAAACCGAAGGGCCACTAAATTATTTGAAGAAAATGCTGACATATGAATTTGAAACTTCAATCAAAATAAAAAAATAAAATATTAGGATCCTTTTTAAGAAAGCAATCGTGACGAAGTTAATTTTGATCTACTATTTTCTAATTGAATTGCAAAGGGACCTCTAGAGTTGATAAAACTGAAAAGTAACCATAGGTCAACTTAGGTGGCTTGTATTATGTTACGTTATTTTACGTTAAATGACTGAATGTTAAATTGAATTATCCAACTACCGGAACGAAATCGCGAGAAACTTAGAAGTTAGTATTTCGACTTGCAAGTTCTTACAAAATAACCATTCGACTTGCAGGTTCTTACAAGTTAACCATCTTTTGTAAGAAACTTGCAAATTCTTACAATTTAACCATCTTAAGCAATAAATATACAAGTTCTTACGAGTTAAGCATTCGGTCTCGACCCGGGTTATTACATAAAACGGGTAAAATCGGCAACAACCAATGCAAAATGACGCTTCTGGGGTTGGTTTTTTCGGTCTGTATTTTCTCAACACGGGCACACACACCCCCACGCAAACACACTAAAACACACACATACACACACTCGCATGCGCGAGTGCGCTTTCACCGTCCTGTCTCCGGTCACCTGTTCCCCTTACCGTTTAAGAATATAATCAATATGATTAAACTAATGTTTTTTCACGACCCTAATAGAATCTAATGATAGTTACAAATATTACTACATTCTATAGAACTCTTTTTTGCGTCTTTTTTCTACTTGATAACATTGAAGCAAAAAAACGTATAAATCTTAAATATTGAAGTAAATGCCGGCGTGCTAAAAAATCATCCCTCTCGGCCCTGCGATTTTTGCGATTTCTCAAGAAAGGGAGAAATTGGGGGAAACTAGAACTCGTCACTTTTTTTCCAATCAGTAGCGTTTCGGAATTTTGTTTCCTTCACCCCGTGAACATCTTTGAGACTTAAAGATATAGTATTTTGCTTCAAAAATTACTCTGATCAGATTCATATCTCAGCACGAAGTTAACTGAGAAAAATATGACTAGCATGGTAAGTGTGCGTTAATTATCAGACTATTAAAAAAGCACCGCCAGTAGGTGAAAATGAGTTTTTGATTACATGGAGGAGCCCATTTTAAAATCTGCTTAGAGGAACAAGTTTCTAAATAAACTACGCCTAAATTCTGATCATTAGCGAGCTAAAACTTAACCATTAACGAGCTACATTCTGATCATTAACGAGACACCAAATCGGACACTTAACAAGACAAAGTCTGAATATTAACAAGAAGTGTCCTAGAAGCAAGAAAGAATACGGAAAAAGCTTAATTTATGGGAAAAAAATAAAGAAGCATTGAACGAAAATTATAAAAGACATCTGAACTATTAAAATAAAGCATCAAAACGGCTCTCTTTCTTCTCATTCTTTTCATTTTTTTCAAACAAATCCTCTTTCTTTTTTGTCACCTTGGTTGTCGAATCTCGAATCGCGGGTATCGTCTCCAGGTCCTGTGGTGTCTTATCCAGCTCAAATCAAGCCCAAAATTTCTTGAGTACCCCAAAAGCGAAAGCCTTTGAGCACAATAACAAAAGTCTATTAGGGGGGGGGGGCAATATTGACTATAATTACACGGTCGAGCTTCCTAGTTAAAGCCGAGCTAATGTCTTTTCATGGGTCCAGCTAAAGTCTTTTCATAACTAAGAAAATCCAGCTAAGGTCTTTTCATGGGTCCATCATTAGTCATTTCATAACCAACAAAGTCGAGTTAAGTTCTTTTCATGGGTCCACCATTAGTCTTTTCATAAGTCTGTTTTTTTTCAAAATTTTTTAGTTCTTTCTTGCTTCTGTACATACAGAAGCAGATCCGGAGCAAGACTAAAAAAGAGTTTTGCACCAGAGCAGTCCGACTTATTGCAGCTTGATTATATTACCACATTGCTTGATTCAATGAAACCATCTAGCTTAAGTGTATTGGTCCTAGTCCCATTAGCCATGACAAAATTTCGGCGTTATTCAGTTTGTTTTCCTTACAAAATTATCAGCTATCTTTTTTTAAAAAATAATGCAAGTTTTTGAGGGATTTGTGGTTCTTCTGAATCGTAAAAAGTGAAGGAGCATACATGCTGACTACGTTATATGCAATATAGCACGTAAATTGTTAATGGCAAAAAATCAGACTTATGATAAGACTAATGATGGACCCATGAAAAGACTTTAACTCGACATTGTTTGCAAACATTGTGCCGAGCTTAAGTCCAGCCCAATTTTTGGGTCTAGTCTTTTGTAAAATTTTGGGTCCAGCTAAAGTCTTTTGCAAAAACTCTAAAGTCCGGAATGTCTTAAAGTCCAGCTAAAGTCTTTTCATAGCTCAAATGAGTCGGGTATGGTCTTTTCGTAGTACATTTTGGTCGACCATTGTCTCTTCATAAGTCTGTACCTAGACCTGGGAACAAAAGTAAAGAAAAAGCAGATCAGCTAAAGAAGGCCGGAGAGAACAGAAAAAAATGAGAGTTGGAAATCTTTTTGAAAACCGAAAGAAATGAATTACATAAACTGACCGCAGAGGAGAAGTTCTAGCAGCAGACCTTCCCCCTCTTCTTCCTCCTCCTCATCATGTCCACATCCAGTTCGTCGGGTTTGTTTTCTCCAGTGTTTTGTGCCTTGCAAACAGAAAAGGAGCAAGCAACGGAGATAAGCAATCCCAAGCACACATCTTCTTTGGTACCCCACACCAAAAGCCTAAGAAACGACAAACAATTAACCCTATTGAAATATATTCACTGTTGAATTGGTTAATTAAAAATGACCATTAGTTAATTAAAATATTGTCCTTTATTACATGCCATTATCACAAAAGTAAGCAAGTTTTAATTGGCACAGGTTTATATTAAGTAAAGGTTTAATTTGGTACAAAAAAATGAACCATTTTGTTTCAATTCTATTCACCTCTATTTTGAAGTGTGTGTTTCTTGGTCTGGTTTGGTTATGCAAATTATTATCACTGCAAAGCGTTAGTGTACTGCACAGACGCTTATTATGGAACCAAATGTTTTGTTGACAGAAATACGAGGTAACATTCTTTTTGCTATTTTTTCATGGTTCGAATTAAACATAAGGTAATGAAAAGAATCAAATTAGGAAATTGGAACAATGTTTAAAAGCGGAGAAATGATTCGAGCAACAAAAAGATGTATTAATCATACACGATGGAATCATCTTTAGAGGTGTTGTTTCCTTCAATGCAACCAAACTTAGACGTCGCCGAAGCCGACGTTTGGGAACGGCTCCACGTGGACCGGGAATATTTTAAGGACCAAAGCAAACTAATGCTTGAAGAGAGTTCATGCTGGATAGAAGCTTTCTCAGCGGGAAATAGAACATCAGGAACAGTCAAAGTTAATCTTAGTCAAATCTTTGCGAATTTCGGAGCAACTATAACTTTAGTTTCTGACAATGATTATTAATTCGTAAGTGGTATTCTTGAAAAGGGGATTTTTAAAAAAATGGAATAGCCCATCTATCATCAAAGAGCTAATGGACCAGAAGAAAGAGCACATCAGGCAATGAAGCGGCACTTCATGCGCGGTGTCCCAACCTCAAATTGTCATCTCGGGCATTCCTGCGAAAGGCACGGATGACACATCCCAACACTTCAAAAATGAAGAACAACACGCCAGTTGCTGAGCGAAGAATTAGATTGCCAGAAATAGGAGATTTTAAAGTGTTTGAACCCATTCAATTCATGGTCAATAAAAACACAGCTCCTACCTATATCATTATCGAAAGGGCTTGATCACATATCTCATACAACCTGAAAACTTAACTCGGATGGTTCTAGTAAGCGACAATCCAAATCCAAGATTAGAGCGTGACTAGTGAACCAACAGTCGAGGAGGCCATATCTCAAGGAGAACCACAAGCTGAGAACAAAGAAGCGTCTGCAGCAACATCAACTGCAGAGCAACCTCAAACTGAATTATCAAAGCGTTCATGATCATCAACAGGAAATAGAAAACTTTGAGATGGATTTGGAAAACCAATTCCCACAAACTTACTTAAACCGGAGGGAGGATTTGATGATATTAATCAAGACTTAGAAAGTTTAATTTTAGAGATTGATTTATTCTAAAGAAAACTATAACGATTTAGATGAAGCTCTGCGGCTTGCTATCCGAACAATTCTGGTAAATTTGAATAGCTATGAAAGATTCAAATTGGAGCGCGTTTAGTTCTATTCTTTACTATCAAACAGCAACCTATCTCTCAACCAGGTTCTCTTCTTCCCACGATTACAATCTGATCATGTTATTAAACTGAATGAAAACCCGACTTCGCGATAGCAAATTCCCATCAAGGAATTAAAAAGATAACGAATGTACCCATGTGACCGATACTCAAAAAGAAAGTCACGTCAGGGAATGAGAGCCAATATTTATTCATATTTCAATCAAGAAAAATAATTTTAGTGCTCTAAATTTCCTCTGTATATTTTTGCCTAGATAAGTGCTATGATTAGAAGCTAATTTTTGTATGGGTTCCGTACCAAATTTAAGTTGAATTTCATTTTCTTGAATTCCCCGAGTTACCGATCACGACTCTCTTTATCTTATAAGTGTGATTAGAGTTGAACTCCTGAGAGAAGCAGATAAGAATAAAGTCAAAAAGGTTTTAAAAAGCAAGTAGAATACAAATTTCCAAATTGTGTGGATTGTAAGTTAACTTTGGGCCTAAAGACAAATTCTAAGTACTAAAAAACGCTGAGTGAAATTCTTTAATTAAATTGAGCGACAGTCGCGGCAATTTTTCATTTTCATAACAAAATGATTTTTCACCAGTTTTTTGCGCCTTGCAACCAGAAAAAGTAGTAAGCAACGGAGATAAGAAAAACAATCCCAAGCACATATCTTCTTTGGTACCCCAAACCGAAAGTCTAAGAAATGACAAACAATTAACCCTTTTGAAATATTAATGATTGTTAAATATAACCAATAGTTTTTTAAAATATTGTTTTTTTCCGGCCATTATCACAAAAGTAAGCATGTTTTAATTATCACAGGTTTATATTAAGTATAGGTTTAATTTGGTACAACAAAATGAACAATTTTGTGTTAATTTTGTTCACCTCTATTATGAAGTGACTGTTTCTCCGTCTGGTTTGGCTTTGCAAACTAGTATCACTGCAAAAGCGTTGGTTTTTTGCACGGAAGCTTATTGTGGAATTTTTTTTTTGTTGACGGAGGAATGAGGTAACAATTTTTTTTTGTTTTTTTTCTTTCACGGTGGTGAAAAACCCCATTTTTTTAAACTATTAATACAATCACGTGCACTCTTTAAAATGCCGAAAATCTGCAGTGCCAGAATTTAAAATGCCAGAAGTTCCTACTTAGCCAGAAATTGACTTCCGTTGAATTTCGTGCATGGTTACGTGGCTCTAAAGAAGTCACTTCGAAATTCTGACCTAATATCTCGAACCGCTTCACGGTTCTCGATAAACGTCACAAATTCTCAGTGACTTCAAACAGAGTCACGTAACGATTACTTGAAACACGCACGTGCAACTTTTAAAATTCCAGATGTATTGGGCATAGAGTGCCCGATCTTAAAACTTGCAATGTCGATAATGTAAATAAAGTGTTAGCTCTGCTTTAATCACTTCGAAATAGACATCCGAAACTGGAAATGATCTGAAAACGCTTCGTGGCTTCCCAGGGCACCCATTCCGTATAAGATCCCGTAAAAATTCCAGGCAAGATGCGGCAAATATATGGGAAAGACCCCAAAAACTTACCGGGAAACTTACCAGTGTTGTTAACAAATATGCCATGATTGAGTAAGATGCCGCATTTCCAGCAGGATTTTCGGGGAACGTAGTTTCCTGGAAGGAAAAGTGGGAAAATGGCGGGTATCTTACCAGGAAAACAACGGTTGTCTCGTATCTTTTAGGGTTTCTAGGGAAATTAAGATTCCCAATAACAGGAAAACAGGGATAAAATTCAGATCTTATAGTGGGTTGGTTACGGTGAAAATAAATTTCCAATGTTGCCAGATTTTCTCAGTGATTTCAACCGAGTCCTGGTACATCATTGTATAGCGTGTCCCATAAAGTTGAAATAAGCGAACCTTTCATAAGAAAAGCCACAGGATAAAGTTCAAAGGTCAAAATTCAAATTTAAAACATGCAGAAAAAATTGATGAATGTAAACTCAATGGTGAAAACTTCGACACTCAAACGAGCATGTTTTTTGGTGTTTTTCGAACGTTCGCCTGCGTCAACTTTATGGGACAGACTATACATCATTGTCTGTTCCAGTGCCATCGATCGGGTTTTGCAATTCGACCAGCGAGCCTCTTATAACTGGGAAACTGTACCGGGGGTACTACCATGAGCGGTTGGTAAGTGTACCCGCCACATCCAATAACGCCCCAGATTCCGAATGCACGGACGCTGTGCTCTCGGTTGACAGAAACTACATTGGGTGGTCTAGATCAGGCGCGGATTCCCCTTGCAACCCTCTACCAGCAAGCACTGGAATGTCACAGTTTGTTGACAGCGATGATGGCCGAACATGCGTATTTGGTAAGACATATATATCTTCACTTTTTTGAAAACTTCTTTTGCCTATTCAATTACCCGGGCCGAGGCGTCCACCCGTATTCCACCGTTATTAAGCGAGAATAAAGGGTGTAAAGCTCCTGTCTTAAATAGCGGGGAAAAGAGTGTAAGAGTGTAATTTTGAGGAAATTACGCTTTTTTTACACTTTACACTCTTTACCCGTGTTGAGGATAAAGACGAAAAAACGACAATCTTTTTGTAAGAAATCGTCCTTTTCGTCGTTTTGTCGTCGTTTTTTCGTCGTTTTCTTCGTTTTCATTAG
Source organism: Convolutriloba macropyga (assembly GCF_964194025.1). Lineage (NCBI taxonomy): Eukaryota > Metazoa > Xenacoelomorpha > Acoela > Convolutidae > Convolutriloba > Convolutriloba macropyga. The sequence goes on from NC_134482.1 coordinate 46,644,064, forward strand.
TTTCCGTCGTTTACGTCGTTTTTTCACATGTAAGAAAACATCGTTTATTCGTCGTTTTTTTGTCGTTTCTTACGTCGTTTTTTTTAAATGTAAAAAGAGTGGCGTAGACGCCACTCTTTTTACACTAAGAAACTAGACTCTAGTCGATTTTTTAGTAGGGAAAAGAGTGGAAGAGTAATTTTAAAAATTACACTCTTAGAAATGCACTACAATTTTAGAGAATTTTTACACACTTAGAAATCCACTACAATTTTAGAGAATTTTTACACTCTTAGAAATACACTACAATTTTAGAGAATTTTTACACTCTTAGAAATACACTACAATTTTAGAGAATTTTTACGAATCTTAGAAATACACTACATTTTTAGAGAATTTTTACGAATCTTAGAAAAGCAATTCAATTAGACTAGTTTAGTCCACTTATTTGAAATTAATCTTTTTTTTGATCACCTAAATTAAGATCAACCAGAACATGTTGACAAAACATGTAGAATATGTGTTGACAAAAAAAACGAGGTCTGTCAATATTTCTGGCGATGAAGCCCCGTGTAAGGCTGAAAATGTTGATATCTCTTCGTTGGTTTTTAATTTGAGAAACATATTTAGAAACAAATTTTTCCTAAATTTGGTTTGAAGAATCGTCAACCCTGACACACATTGGTCGACCCATGATTGACCCAACCCTTAAGGTCGTCGCAATAAAATCTTTTCATACCTAATATCTATCGTCGATTACGGTCAGATCATACGTCTACCCCAAGCCTGTGAATGTTCGAATTGGATTGTTTTTATTAATCATACAAAGAACAAACAAAGATCTTATTTAGTTAATTTTTAATGATACTTTTTGACATCTCTACACCAGACCTGAAAAATAAAGCCAATATCTTGAAAAACATGCCAAAACATGCAAAAACATGCAATAACATGCAAAAACATGCAAAAACATGCAAAAACATGCAAAAACATGCAAAAACATGCAAAAATATGCAAAAACATGCCAAAACATGCAAAAACATGCAATAACATGCAAAAACATGCAAAAACATGCTAACAATATTGCAAAAACATGCAAAAACATGCAAAAATACTGCAAAAAAATTGCAAATTACATTGCTTATGGCTGAAAATGTTCTCGCGAAATCGAACAGCCACTCAAGATCAGGAAACTGTAGGAATGGAAATTCCTACAGTTCAGATTCTATAGAAACCGAAGAATAGTTATATTATCAAAATTTAGTTATAAAACCTTGCAATACGAAGAAATGCGAAGGAACATCGGAAGAAGTTTTTAACTGGACTTAATAAATACTCAGGCAATGATTAGTTATATTTGAGCAGCTGAATGCAAACACACAACCACGAAAAAAAATTGACTGAACTCAAAATCTTGCAAGAATCTTGCAAGATCTATATAAAATCTTATTATTGCAAGATTCTTGTGAGTATGAATCGAATTTGCGAGTATCCTGCAGCATTCATGTGAAAAGTATGCATTGGTTTTCAAGAATACGTGAAGGAATTTTGAAAAATGGTAAAAACCCTAGTGCCATGCAATACACCCGATCCCGTAATCTTAAGCTCTTATAAGCTCACATGTTGAATAATATCATGTAAAATATTGCACATGTAAATTGAAGGAAGTGTTGTGGGGGAGGGGGGAGGGGGTGCCCGGGCCGAGGTGTCCACCCGTATTCCACCGTTATTAAGCGAAAATAAGGTGTAAAGCAATTTCACTCTTAAATAGCGGGGAAAAGCGTGTAAGAGTGTAATTTTGAGGAAATTACACTTTTTTACACTCTTTACACTCTTTACTCCACTCTTTTTAATAACACCAGTAAAATTCCACTTTAAAATGGAATTCCACCCTTATTAAGGGTAGCACTAACGGTGAAAAAATATTATTTTACACTCTTTACACTCCTTCACCCGTTATTTTTGGACAAAATCCTCGGCCCGGGTTTGTTTTGGTTTTACGTTCTTGTCAAGTGACATTTGTTTGATTGGTTGGTTTTTTTCAACAGTTTCAGAGTGACTTCAAGCCCGTTTGGGAGGTAATTGTTCGAACTTTGTCAAAAACAAGGAAACAAAAGCAATTTGCACTTTTCTGCGTCATCAACCAACCTCCCTACCCAACCCCCACCCCCCCCCCAACCCCCCCCCCCCACCCCACCCACACATCATACATCCTCCCTCCCGCCAAAATGCATCTTCTTAGTACCTGAATCATCGTTAGATAGTGTGTTTACATGTGCCCGGGATGGTTGAGTTGGAGAATGTGGGTGTTTTAGAGGGTCCATGTGTATATAACGAGCTGCCAGGCACCAGCATAAATATTGCACCCTTCTCTGTGCATTCCATTACTGCAGACCTCTTCGACTGCATCAAAATCGGATTGGCTAACAGTTCAGTGTGGGGGGTGACTGCTCGAAGTCGGACCCAAGGAGACTACGAATGTCTGCTTTTTGATCAGTCACGTGACAATGATGTTCAGGTGGTCGTTCCTGAAACTGGATCACACACATGTTTCTTAAAGGGTGCGTATAGTGCACCCTAACCCTAACCCTAACCCTAACCCTAACCCTAAACCCCCCCCCCCTCCAGTACACAAGACGACACAATAGCGACAACCCGAGTTAAATAGGTCCATCATAATTAGGAGGCAGGCAATTACAGGTGAGTTTGGAACCCGCGCCGAAGATTTTGCCCAAAAATAACGGGGAAAAGAGTGTAAAGAGTGTAAAAACAATATTTTTACACCGTTAGTGCCCCCTTATAAAGGCGATATCCGTAACATAAACTGCGACGATTTGTAAATGTTAACGTGTGAGGTTTTCATCCTTTTCAATTAGATTGTGATCAGATTTTCGTACACGGTAAACAAAAAACCTCTGATCCGTTTGACCTGCGATCAAAATTGTCTTAATTTTGATCTGAATTGCTCTTTCAAAATTAAATGCAGATGCAATATATCGAATCGGTTTGATTCAGAATCTGATTTCATCCATTTGCACCTAAAATGATCTGATTGGAGATTCGCGTTAAATAATGACCGTCTTTCTTATTGCTATAATTTGTCCATTTCATAAAAATTGGCATGTGCAGTTAAATGCTAAATCGTGTAAAATCATATTCAAACCATTTTTACAATTCGTACTCAGGAGGTCGGGGTTCGAACCCGAACTTCGGCAGATGTTCTTGCGCCCATAAAAAAGTTATCTATGATACAGTTCCTGAATTAAATTTACCGCTTGTCAATCGAGAGCAATTTTTCCGACGTTAGTCGGTTTTTGTTATCTAAAAGGTCCTCTAGACTAATCGAAGAGGAAATTCAACACTCCGTGGCTCAGCGGACACGTTGATCAAATGGTACACAAACCTGAAAATAAGAACAAATCCAGGTAAAACAAATTACATGCTTTTCCTGTCGAGGAAACACTCTGGTTTATTCATTTAGACAAAGGAAAACGGATTAAACGCGCAAATGCAGTTATGTTTCTTGGTATAATTTTAACCCCACATCAAAAATAGAAGAAACATTGCAAAAATTTGACAGGAAGAGCGAATAGACGAACTTGTCAACAGTGGCGGCTAAAACACCTTAGCATTGATAAACAGATTTTGCTGACTTTGTTTAAAACATGGTTTCGACCTCTATTTCTTTACGCAAACGCTTGCTGGATTGATCACTATGATAAAATTATAAAAAAAACATGCAGTTAATGAAAAATAGAACATCAGGGATCTGTAAGAAAAGACCTCGCTGGAACAGTTTGAAAGGGCTGCACGAAGTGTCTTATATACCTGCTGTTAGGAATATTCAGCTCAGAATAGCAAACAATTATCTAAAATGCGCAAAAGGTCACAAAATCGAACCAATACTTGAACTCACTCAGAAAAAAGACAATGACCGAAGAACAGTGGGCATAGCACATTAGATCATCTGTCTTGTTGAAGTAAGTAAAGAATAGTACACCATTGTTTAAAATCATTTTTAAGGCTTTGAACAAACGTGAATAAGCAGTGCAGCTAAGTTCTCTAAACATAAACCTGATCGAACTTTTTTTCTCTTCAGAGAGCAGCGGTTTGAAACCCACAATTGGAACTAAAACACATCTGTATTTCTTATTATATCATGCTTTGTCTAACACTCAACAGCGTGTGAAGACGATGCATGAAGAAAAAAATATTCACACTGCAAACCAAAAAGGAATCTGATTCGAAAATCAGAGGTCACAGATTATCGGCCGAAGGATCCCCCTCAAATTATAATTTATAAATATATTTATTTATAATTATTTATATATATATATATATATATATATATATATATATATATATATATATATATTTATAAATATGCAACTACTCTCAACCATTGGCTTTTTGCTGGCCACGAGATTAGTTAATCCAGAATAAAAGTAAAGCAAACACTACTTCTTATTGTTATCCACAGAAAAACTAGCCGCTCACCTTCTAAATCAAGGATTAGCTGTAAGAATTTTGTAGAAAAAAAAACAATAGTGAAGTAGACAGTACAGCCGTTATGGAATGAGAGAACACACCATCCTACGCAATAGGTCAGTCGAATCACATAAATATGGCCCATTTAAACAAATAGCTGAATTTTTTTACATTAAACAATTAATTTTTTTCACAGTCACTCCACTGATAATTTGATCAAATGTACAACAATGCAACCAATATATTTTTTTGGTAATATTCGAGATTTGGCTTAGTGGTTTTCATGATTTAGATCAGCATAGCACCATTTAATTCTTTTTCTATTTTACTGCTCAACAATAATCTCCTAAATTCACACATCTCTTAACTCATCAACTAACCATAAGCTCACAATACCAATCTCACTGACTTTTAGCGCAGCGGTCTATTCACCTGATCAAACCGGGAGCTGTGGATCAACCCCCAGCAAGCACGCAGCCTTTTTCTTTCCTTTATTATCTTTCTGACGTCTTACTTGCGTTCTTAACAATGATTATACATTTTTGTCGTTAACATACCAACCTGGGGCGCGGTAGTATTTCTATCTGATCAACCCGGGCACAGGTTTAAATCCCCACCAGGCATGAAGCCGTTATCAGTCTTACTTCATACCTTCTTAACCTTTGTTATTGACTTTTGCCACTCATGTAATTAACAACAATCAATTTTATATCTAAGGGCCTAGCCAAGAACACCACGAATTAGAAACCACAAGCAGATCCAGTAAAAACATTTCTCGGTGGTTGAAATTATTCCCATCAACGAGTAAAATCAGTCCGCTCGTTAGCTCTGGATAAAATGACTGCACAAACTTCTATTCTTATTGATGCCTTCAAATTGATTGAACTTGTTTGTATATACATTACTAATAATAACTTTCTAATTATTTCTTAAGAGGAACGGTTATTGAAAACCATTAGACGCCGTAGTTCTGATCAGAGACTAACAACGTGTCTCTAATCTGAATGCAATCTTATTGTTGGCTCTTAGCACAGTCAACATGTGTTAATCAATTAATTACAAATTCAGACCATTTTCCAGTCTTTCATATTCGACTTTTGTGAGTTCGAAACTCAATTCGTGGGAAGCCTCAATTCAGACCGTTCTCTAGATTTTTTTATAACTAGATTTATAAACCACTTTTATAAACCACCAGACATTTATAAATCATTTTTTGCAGGTAATTTTGCAGGTTATGTTACCTGCAATTTTGCTTACCTGCAAACGTTGCAGGTAAATTTACCTAGACAATTTTTAGAGTGTACGCCCTGTAATTTCGCGCGCAAATTTTGACCAATGTGCATGAAGACAGTTCTATCAGAGGTAACTTTGTTCTTGTACCTCAACATTGGCGGGTGACTTTTTTACACGCTAATATTAAGATTTACCCTAAGACGATATTAAGAAGATGAGGTGTCGACTAGTGATGTTTTTTAGGTCGAAGTACCTGTCCAGCTAACAATGACATAATCCAGGTGGGGGAGGTACCAGGAGTATGGGCATTTGGGTTGCACCCTATCTACGACTATGGACGTAAGTCTTCATTAATTGGGAGAATCTTTCCTCTTTTTCTGCGCAAGCGTTATTATAAATTGTTTGAGGTCAATTGTTTGAGGTAAACAAAATTATGCACAGTATTTTTGCTCGTACATGCTTGCATTTTTCTTGGAAAAGTTGTCTTTAAGAAGTTTTGTGATAAGATCTCGGTAGGAGCAACATATTAGCGATCTAACATGATTCTTGTAAGATTCTTACGGGTTGTCGAATTTAAGAGTTAAGAAGTTTCAGAGTGTTTTTTTAAGACGAATAATCCTTATAAGCTGTTTTAAGGTTGAAAATTTCTGGAGTAATTGTCAATTAAACAAAGATTAAATTTTTCCAGAAGATTTCTGGAATCTTTTTTCCGTTCTTTGTCAGTTAAACGATCATTAAAAGTTCGTTAAGTTAACCAATCGTTTAAACGTTTTTTTTTCAATCTCAATATCCATAAGAAGTCATTTATTTTCAACGATCATCGAAAGGTCTTTTAAGATAGAATATTTCTTAAAATATCTTAAAATATTTCAATTTTAAAATTCCTAAGAGCTCTTTTATTGCGGAACAATTGAACAAGACTTAAATTGTTTTAAAAGTTTTAATGTTTGTGATGGTTTCAATGAAACATCAAGAAACTTAGAAGTTTTATTAAAGTTTCAAAGAACGAAAGAAGAACTTACCTGACGAACTTTATTGCTGTGTCGATAAGTAATGGCCACAAAACTAAACTCAATTCTAATTTTGTTTTGGCGCTATCGTTATCTTATTGACCTATCAATCACAAGTCAGAAGTAAATTCTCCCACCAACAGAAACTTGATTCTAACATCCACCGACCTCTAACTAATGAACTCGATTGTACCCAAGCCATATATGATTCTCATGAAATGTTGATGAAAATAGAAAATCACCTCCGGGATTCGGAGTTAAGATCTTTCACATGCCAATCATGTAAAATATTTTTATCTAATCTAAATTTTCTCTATATTTTCGCATAGATAACTACTATATACACGAGCTAATTTTTGTATATTTTCAGTTCAAAATTTAATTTAAAATTCAACTTAATGAATTCTTTGACCCGTGTTATCGACCACGACAATGGTGTCCAGACCAGCTACAGACAAACAAATTTTGGATCTACAGAATGCAGAATCAGCTACTGCGTGGATTATGTCTTCTGTGGCGAAATGTCGCGCAGAGAAGAAAGAGGACAAGGTCAACACCGATGGTACTGTACAGGACCTACAGGTAACCAATCTCTTTCTTAGTATGTGCGGGCAAGATGCAATTATTAAACTTAGGAGCCTAATGAGTCCTAGGAATTTGATAGACACTCCGTATAAAGACATAAGATTGGCGATTCAAAATTACATTTCTCCTAAAGAGAGAGTAGTAACGGCAGAAAGGGCTAAATTTCTGTCCGTAATACAAGGTGTAGGGGAGTCAGACGACGACTTCCTAGCACGCCTTAGAGAAGAAGCACGCTATTGTGACTTCGAAAAATTGAAAACAGTGGCCAACCCCGAAGAAGAGTTGGTAAAAATAAAGTTTATCTCAGGTTTGAGGGACCCTGAAGCAAAACTTAGACTACTAGACGGTATTAAAGCAAAACCAGCAATGTCGGTTACTGAAATGACCGAGAGCTTACAGTTCAGAAGTCAAGCAATGGCTTTTGCAAGTTCTTCATCAGTTAATAAGCCGTTTACTGTGAAAGAAGAAGTTGGGTTAAACTTCAAAAAGACCTTTCGAAAAGCAAATGAAAAAATTTCGGCTAATAAAAGCAGCAACATGAGCACTAGGTGTGGAGGTAAGCCACACTCTAGTAGACCTTGTCCAGCGCTAAGTAAAAAATGCAACACCTGTGAAAAGGTGGGACACTTCTCAAAAATGTGTAGAAGCAAACCCCAACCAAATTCAGGTAAGTACAATAAACAGAATAACTTTTGCGAAGAAGAAAATGTTTCATCAGAGCAAGCATCTCCATTATCGGAGATGGGAATGTTTTATACTAAAGAACAAATCTTTAGCATGTCTGTGACATGGGAATATATCACAATAAATAACTGCAAGTTAAAAATGCAGGTAGACACAGGTGCAGATAGCACAGTGATATCATCAAAAATATGGACTGAGCTTGGTAAACCTCAGTTGGATGGTAAGTTAAGACATCTCGGAGCTTATGATGGTCATCAATTAACGCTTCTGGGATCACTTATTTGTGACGTTGAGTGGAACGGAAGCAGGCTCACACAAAAACAACTAGCAGTTGTGCAGTCTGATAAAGAATTTGGACTACTTGGTAGAGACCTTCTACCCAAGCACGGTGTGAACAACATCACAGCCGAGCACCTACCTGCGGTGAAGAGTTATAAAGCTCATGTGAACACTGCCAATGTTCTGCAAAGCCAGAAAAATACCTCTACCTCTTCAAGACAAGGTCACAGAAAAGCTGGAACAAATGGACAGACAGGCATCCTTGAACCGGTACAGCCAGGAGGAGTCACTAATGCATCTCCAGTGGTGTGGCAGAGAAAGAAGAGTGGAGAACTGAGACTTTGCGTGGACTTGAAAGTGCATATCAATGGCAAGGTCATGGATGAGGACTACCCAATACCAGACATGTAGACGATCTTCCACAACCTACATGGGGCCTCATACTTTGGCAAAATTGATCTCTCAGATGCCTACTATCAAATTGAACTTGATGAAGAAGCGAAAGATATATGCACAATCAATACATCTCAGGGACCGTTCAAGATGTGCCGACTACCTCAGGGATTGAAAAACTCTTCTTCAATCTTCCAGAATTGCATAGAGTCAACACTCAAAGGAATCAAAGGTATTGTGATCTTTCAAGACGATGTATTGGTGTATGGAACTACCAAGGAGCAGTTCGACAAGAGAATGCTTGCAGTCAAGAGTCGACTACGTGAGAAAAATTTTACTATTAATGAGAAAAAATCTAACTCAAAACCAGTCGATAGCGTTAGCTTTTTGGGATACTCCATTTAAAAGGAGGGAATTGCACCAGATCCCAAACATGTTGAAAAAATAAAAAATGCAAAAGCACCAACTAACAATAAACAACTGGAATCGTTTGTTGGGCTAGCTAATTTTTACGGAAGAATGATTCCTGATTTTGCAACAAAAATGCTACCTTTAAACAACATGAGAAATAGTGATTTCTCAGGGGGGAAATTCAACAAAAAGCCTTTGAAGACATAAAAAATGAATTATGTGCTAACCCACTAGTACAGACATATAGTCTACAAAAAGAAGCAACAGTTACTACTGATGCCTCTGAAAAAGCCATTGGCGGGGTTCTTTCGCAAGAAGGACATCCAGTCATATATGTATCGAGAAAATTGACACCAGCGGAGCAAAACTACTCGAACATAGAGCGGGAAGCACTGGCAATTGTGTTTGTGGTCACAAGGTTGAATCAATTCCTTCTTGGAAGACGATTTACCCTACAGACTGACCACAAACCACTCAAATATCTCTTCGCACCAGACGAAGAGATCCCGAAGACAGCATCAGCGAGAATCACAAGATGGGCAATAGCTCTAATGGGTTTTGACTATGAGTTGAAGTACACACCAGGAGAGCAGATACCCCATGCAGATGCTTTGAGCAGAATGGATTTTGACGAAGACGAATCGGACAACGATCGAGTGTGCTTCGCAATCAATAACATCTACTTCGCTCAGAGTGATTTGGTGACCCAAGCAGAAATAAAAACTGAACTTGGAACAAACAGACTCTTCCAGGATATAATGAAACGAATCAAAAGCGGCAATTGGAAAAAATGTTCAGAAGCGGAAAAAGGATTCGAACAACAGAAAGATGCACTGACTATACACAATGGAATCATCTTCAGAGGTGTTGTTCCTTTCGTTCCACCCAAACTACGACACTTGGTTTTGGCAAAAGCGCATGAGACACATCCTGGGAAAAATGCAACTGAGGCATCAGTCAGAATGATAGCATGGTGGCCTGGCATTACCCAAGACGTTCAACATTTTGTTAGTAAATGTAAGAGTTGTCAAATGAACAGGCCTAGCCTGGGAAAAACAGTCTCTACGTGGCCAGAAGCCGACGTTTGGGAACGGCTCCACATGGACTGGGGCTATGTTAAGGACCAAGGCAATTAGTAATTGTTGACGCGGGTTCTGGTTGGATAGAAGCTTTCCCCGCGGGAAATAGAACATCAGAAACAGTTAAAATAAATCCTAGACAAATCTTTGCAAGATTCGGAATACCAAAAACTTTAGTATCTGATAATGGTCCTGAATTTGTAAGTGGTGATCTTAAACAGTGGTGTGAATCACTGGGAATTAAGAAAATGGAATCACCCGTCTATCATCCATGAGCTAATGGACTAGCTGAAAGAGCAGTTCAGACAGTGAAGCGGGCACTTCAAGCGTGGAGTCCCAACCTTAATGTGTCATTTGGAGCATTTCTGCAAAGGGCACTGATGACACATCGCAACACTTCAAAGACGAGGAGCAAAACCCCAGTTGAACTCCTGTTGGGACGCAGAGTGAGACTACCAGCAATAGCAGATTTCGACTTGTGCGAACCCATTTTATTCAAGGCCAACGAAGAGACAAAGACAGTTCCTGCTACTTTCATCATCAGGAAGGGCTTGAACACATTTTTCATACAGCCTGAAACTCAGCACGGACTATTCTAGTGAGCGGCAACCAAATTGCGAGACTAGACGAGGACAATGTGAAAACTGAACCAGCAGTGGAGGAGACCATGTCTCAATCAGAACCACAACTTCAGAACACAGATGTGGGACCTTCACATCAAGATGGTGCTTCTGCAGCCACATCATCTGCAGAGCACCAACAACCCGAAACCTCAGAGCCTTCACGAACATCAACAAGAAACAGAAAACAACCTGACAGATTTGGAGAACCTATACCCACAAACTTGCTTAAAAAAGGAGGGAGGATGTGATGGTTACAATGAAACATCAAGAAACTTAGAAGTTTTATTAAAGTTTCAAAGAACGAAAGAAGAACTTACCTGACGAACTTTATTGCTGTGTCGATAAGTAATGGCCACAAAATTAAAATCAATTCTAATTTTGTTTTGGCGCTATCGTTATCTTATTGACCTATCAATCACAAGTCAGAAGTAAATTCTCCCACCAACAGAAACTTGATTCTAACATCCACCGACCTCTAACTAATGAACTCGATTGTACCCAAGCCATATATGATTCTCATGAAATGTTGATGAAAATAGAAAATCACCTCCGGGATTCGGAGTTAAGATCTTTCACATGCCAATCATGTAAAATATTTTTAGCTAATCTAAATTTTCTCTGTATATTTTCGCATGGATAACTACTATATATACGAGCTAATTTTTGTATATTTTCAGTTCAAAATTTAATTTAAAATTCAACTTATTGAATTCTTTGACCCGTGTTATCGACCACGGCAATGTTCAATGATACCCATCAACGAGTAAAATCAGTCCGCTCTTTAAACTCTTGATCAAAGGCTGCACAAGGATGGAAAATTAGTCGATGAAAAATTCAATAGAGATGTGGCTCTTGTTAAAGAGAGCTGAAAATTTCAACCTCTCTCAATCGACAATTTTACTTCTCAAATGTTTTCTTGCAAACCGAACAGAATGCGTTAAACTACTTACCAGATAAAATAACTATTAATCACGGTGTTCCACAAGGAACTGTGTTAGGAACTCTTATTTTTCTGTTGTATATCAACGATTTTTCTGAAAAACTGGAAGGTGAAAATGATGTTGTTCAGTTTGCGGATGACACCAGTATTATATTCAAATTTGAAAAAAAATGAAAATATTCCACAAAAAATTGAAAAAATATTAGAACAAACAGACAAATACCTGACACAGAATCAACTCACTTTAAATGCCGATAAAACAGAGATGTTATTCTTTACAAATCATACTAATTCGAATCCAGGGTTTTCTTTTAAAGGCGAAGTTATTAAACCAGCCTATGCATGTCGTTATCTGGGAGTACAAATTGATTCCAACCCAAATTTTAAAATCACCTGTACTCAGTTTTAAACAAAATGTCTAATACAATTGGTTCTTTGTATCTTGTAAGAAATCAAATTCCTTTGAAAGTAATAATTGATGTTTTCAAGTCAGTTGTACTCTCATCTTTCTTTCAGTGGAGTATTCCATCAAACTGTCGCAGCGAAAAACATAAACCGCATAAACAGGCAAATTAACGGGGGAATAAAAGTTTGTTATTTTCGACAAAAATTTGACCACTCCATTGATCTTCTCATTAAGGATCGTATCCTGCCAGCCGAATTGTTTATCTCAAAAAGTAGCCTCATGAAGCTACAAACAGATATAAAACAATGGGAAACATCCGAAAATTTTAAAATGTTTACTAGTCGCCATAACGCTAGACAAAACAAGAGAACAAAACAAATTATTATAAAAAAGAAAACAAAAACGAAGTGGAGTAAGAAATCTTTAATCTTGAAAGGCGTTCAAAAATGGAACAAATTGCCCTCTTCAATAAGAACTTTTAACAGTAAAACTTGTTTTAAAAATGTTTTAACCGAGTTTTTGCTCGATCAACGCAAGAAAGTACCCGTTAATAGACAAATAGGAGCCTTCAAATATTACCTATGAGAACGAAGCGCCACAATTTGAAGATTATTATATTAATAAAAATGCTGATTAACTTATTTAGCATTTTAGAGCATGTAGATATCTAACTTTAGGGTTATATTCTGAGTAATTTACATGTTTCAAAAAAAATTCATTTGAAATTTAAATTTGTGAACAGCTTTTGTTAATTATTGAGCATTTTTTCTTAGGATATTTGTGATTGAAATGTCCTTTTGCCATTAGTGAAATATCTTCTGATATTGGGCAATTTCAATAGTTGTTTTAGATTGGACATGATTTAGAGACCATTATATGATGAAGGTTCTTGAAACTGCCCTAAGACTGTCTATTTAGATTACACCACAGAGCCCCAAGGAAAAGTGTGTGACGAAGTCTCCTATCAAACCAGAAGTGATGCCTTAGGGTATACAGCCATTAACATGCTTGCAAATGATTACTATTGCGATGGACATAGCAGAAATGATGGCGAACTCACTGCTCGAAACCAAATTAGTCAAGTACGCAGTTTATATATGTCAATTGAAACAATCAACTAAGAGAACATTCAATGAAATTTATTTCACATGCTCGTAATTCTGAAAGTCGTAACAATTTTTAATAGCCGCAAAGCGTTAGCGACGTTTTTATTTTTCACTTTGTGGTTTTTACATTCCAAAGATTTGGATTTTATTGGCTCGCTATCTTTTAAAGGGATGTTGACTTTTTGAAAATACTTCGAAAAAAAAGAAACTTTTTAATGTAGTTAATGCAAAGTGAGGAATTTGTGAGTTTGACAAAATTCTGGGATTTTTACTTGAGGCAATTACCCAGGCTGAGGTCCCAGACCGAAACCAGATATGTCCAGACCGAAATGAACGCACGAAGGGGGTGTCGTGCGTTCAAAATTACACGGTCTGGAAACACGGATGAACGCACGATGGTCTGGACATGAACGCACGATGATCTGGACATGAACGCACGATGGTCTGGTGAACGCACGATGGTCTGGACATGAACGCACGATGGTCTGGACATGAACGCACGAAAAATTTTCGTGCGTTCATTTCCAGACTTTCGTGCGTTCATGTCCAAACCATCGTGCGGCCATGTCCAGACCATCGTGCGTTCAAGTCCAGACCATAGTGCGTTCATGTCCAGACTTTCGTGCGTTCACCAGACGGAAAAAAATATTACCTGCTGGGGTGCAGTGCAGATCCTTGAAGCTGAAGACAGAGAGGGTTCCAAAACTCCACAAATCCAGATATTTAAAGTCCTTTTTTTACGTGAGGTACATGAACATCTTTATACTAATAGTAGACCGTGCCTTTTTTGCTGTGGTGAGCAAAATTATTCAAGGTGTCTATCTATCAGCATTAAGAATAAAATGAACCTCTAATAAGATAAGACTTTTTTTGACACTCATTCAAGAAAGCTGAAATCAACATAAACATATATCACACATCATAAACACACATCATAGACTCAAACCAAAAGACCGAAGCGAGAAACGAGCGAGACAACGCGAGAGACGAGCGAAAAACGAGCGAGAGAACGCGAGACGAGCGAGAGACGAGCGAGAGACGAGCGAGAGAACGCGAGACACGAGCGAGAGACGAACGAGAGACGAAAACACGGGCGAGGGAACGAGGGGAGGGGGAAGGGAGAGCACCGAAAAATCTTGACGCCCGAAAGGCGTCCCACCCATTTTTAACTCTATATTTTTAATTTTTTTTAAAAAAAAACCAAGCAACACTTAAAACACATAACTTCTGCACCAACAACAGCTACATCAAATATTCTTTTTGCCTTACACTCTAGGAACACTGGGAACAATCCACATCAAGTTTGGTTTGATTTGAACAACTCTAAGACCTAATCAAAAAGACCTATTTTTAAAAATTATTTAAAATTAAATATTCGAATTAAGCGGAAACTGACGTACGAAAAACTAACTTTTTTCCTACGCAAGCTATAGCACAATTATTTTTGTTGTAGACTCTATATACCCTGGGGATACTCCATACCAATTTTGGTTTGATTTGAACAACTTCTTGATCCGATAAAAAAGACCTATATTTAAAATTCCTTTTTCGAGAAATTCAAAAAGTTCCGTATGAAAAACTAACTTTTTTCCTATCCAAACTATACCAAAAACTCTTTTTGTTTTACACTCTACATACCCTGGGGATACTCCATGCCAAGTTTGGTCTGATTTGGACAACTCCTTGACCCGATGAAATAGACCTATTTTCAAAATTCGCTATTTGCGAAATTAGCAAATTTCCGTATGAAATACTAACTTTTTTCCTAGGCAAGCTATACCAAAAATTCTTTTTGTTTTACACTCTACATACCCTGGGGATACTCCATGCCAAGTTTGGTCTGATTTCGACAAGTCCTTGACCCGATGAAATAGACCTATTTTCAAAATTCGCTATTTGCGAAAATCGCAAATTTCCGTATGAAATTCTAACTTTTTTCCTAGGCAAGCTATAGCAAAAATTCTTTTCGTTGTAGATTCTATATACACTTGGGATACTCCATACCGAGTTTCGTTCGATTTGGACAACTCCTCGACCTGACCAAATAGACCTATTTTTAAAATTCAATAATTGCAATTTAAACGAAATAATCGCAACTTTCCGTATGAAAAACTAACTTTTTTCCTAGGCAAGCTATACCAAAAATTCTTTTTGTTTTACACTCTACATACCCTGGGGATACTCCATGCCGAGTTTGGTTCGATTTGAACAACTTCTTGATCCGATCAAATTTACTATATTTAAAAATTAAATATTTGAAATAATCGCAAATTTCCGTATGAAATACTAACTTTTTTCCTAGGCATGCTATACCAAAAATTCTTTTTGTTTTACACTCTACATACCCTGGGGATACTCCATGCCGAGTTTGGTTTGATTTGAACAACTCCTTGACCTTATCAAAAAGACCTATTTTTAAAAATTATTTAAAATTAATTATTCGAATTAATCGGAAATTAACGTACGAAAAACTAACTTTTTTCCTACGCAAGCTATAGAAAAAATTCTATTTGTTTTATAATCTACGTACACATGGGATACTCCATGCCCAGTTTGGTCTGATTTCGACAAGTCCTTGACCCGATGAAATAGACCTATTTTCAAAATTCGCTATTTGCGAAAATCGCAAATTTCCGTATGAAATTCTAACTTTTTTCCTAGGCAAGCTATAGCAAAAATTCTTTTCGTTGTAGATTCTATATACACTTGGGATACTCCATACCGAGTTTCGTTCGATTTGGACAACTCCTCGACCTGACGAAATAGACCTATTTTTAAAATTCAATAATTGCAATTTAAACGAAATAATCGCAACTTTCCGTATGAAAAACTAACTTTTTTCCTAGGCAAGCTATACCAAAAATTCTTTTTGTTTTACACTCTACATACCCTGGGGATACTCCATGCCGAGTTTGGTTCGATTTGAACAACTTCTTGATCCGATCAAAATTACTATATTTGAAAATTAAATATTTGAAATAATCGCAAATTTCCGTATGAAATACTAACTTTTTTCCTAGGCATGCTATACCAAAAATTCTTTTTGTTTTACACTCTACATACCCTGGGGATACTCCATGCCGAGTTTGGTTTGATTTGAACAACTCCTTGACCTTATCAAAAAGACCTATTTTTAAAAATTATTTAAAATTAATTATTCGAATTAATCGGAAATTAACGTACGAAAAACTAACTTTTTTCCTACGCAAGCTATAGCAAAAATTCTATTTGTTTTATAATCTACGTACACATGGGATACTCCATGCCCAGTTTGGTCTGATTTGGACAACTCCTTGACCCGATGGAATAGATCTATTTTCAAAATTCGTTATTCTCGAAAATCGCAAATTTCCGTATGAAAAGCTAACTTTTTTCCTAGGCAAGCTAAACCAAAAATTCTTCCTGTTTTACACTCTCGATATCCTTGGGATACTCCATGCCGAGTTTGGTCTGATTTGGACAACTCCTTGACCCGATGAAATTTCTATATTTTTGAAAATAGAATAAGCGAATAAGTCAAAATTTCCGTATGAAAAACTAACTTTTTTTCTAGGAACGTTAGGCTGACCATTTCTTTTTGCATAACAACCTAAATAGTTCTGGTAGTCTGGGATATCAATTTGGTTGACTTTGAACAACTCCTTGACCCGATGAAATTTCTATATTTTTGAAAATAGAATAAGCGAATAAGTCAATATTTCCGTATGAAAAACTAACTTTTTTCCTAGGCAAGCTATACCAAAAAATCTGTTTCTTTTACACTCTACATACCCTGGGGATACTCCATGCCGAGTTTGGTTCGATTTGAACAACTCCTCGACCTGACGAAATAGACCTATTTTTAAAATTCAATAATTGCATTTTAAACGAAATAATCGCAACTTTCCGTATGAAAAACTAACTTTTTTCCTAGGCAACCTATAGCAAAAATTCTTTTTGTTTTAGACTCTAGGTACACAGGGGATACTCCATACCAACTTTGGTTAGATTTGGACCAGTCCTTGACCCGATGAAGAAGACCTTTTTTTGCGTCTGAGACTTTCACGTGGTACCATCATTGCAGCCAACATTGGTCAGGCCATGGTCAACCTAAAGCCATGGTTCAGTAAGAGCTCATCCTTACACAGACAGCCTCACGGAGGCAGGGGATTGATCTCTCAATCATTGGCGTGTGAATCACACACCTTACCTCTCGGCCATCACGCAAAAAAAAGTGGCCATAGTCACCAAAAAAGAGCATTCATGCTCACTAAATGAACAGTCTGAGATGTGGGGAATAATAGAAAAAGGACAGCTGAGAACAGGCTACTGTTAATGCAGACTCAAAGCCTAATGCTGCTCCGCTGCGATTACGCAGAAACACATTTATTATTAATATTATATAAAATTCGGTATTCGCGAAAATCGCAAATTTCCGTATGAAAAACTAACTTTTTTCCTAGGCAACCTATACCAAAAATTCTTTTTGTTTTATGCTCTAATTACACAGGGGCTTCTCCATACCGAGTTTGGTTTGATTTGAACAACTCCTTGACCCGATGAAAAAGACCTATTTTTAAAATTCTATGATCGCAACTTATTCGAAATAATCGCAAATTTCCGTATCGAAAACTAACTTTTTTCCTAGGCTACCTATAGCAAAAATTCTTTTTGTTTTACACTCTGATTACACTGGTGATACTCCATACCGAGTTTGGTTTGATTTCGACAACTTCTTGACCCGATGAAAAAGACCTAATTTTAAAATTCGTTATTCGAGAAATACGCAAATTTCCGTATGAAATACTAACTTTTTTCCTAGGCAACCTATACCAAAAACTCTTTTTGTTTTATGCTCTAATTACACAGGGGATTCTCCATACCGAGTTTGGTTTGATTTGAACAACTCCTTGACCCGATGAAAAAGACCTATTTTTAAAATTCTATGATCGCAACTTATTCGAAATAATCGCAAATTTCCGTACGGAAAACTAACTTTTTTCCTAGGCTACCTATAGCGAAAATTCTTTTTGTTTTACACTCTTATTACACTGGTGATACTCCATACCGAGTTTGGTTTGATTTGGACAACTCCTTGACCTTATCAAAAAGACCTATTTTTAAAAATTATTTAAAATTAATTATTCGAATTAATCGGAAATTAACGTACGAAAAACTAACTTTTTTCCTAGGCTACCTATAGCAAAAATTCTTTTTGTTTTACACTCTGATTACACTGGTGATTCTCCATACCGAGTTTGGTTTGATTTGAACAACTCCTTGACCCGATGAAAAATACCTATTTTTAAAATTCTATGATCGCAACTTATTCGAAATAATCGCAAATACCGTACGGAAAACTAACTTTTTTCCTAGGCAACCTATAGCAAAAAATCTTTTTGTTTTTCAATCTACGTACCCGTGGTATACTCCATGCCCAGTTTGGTTCAATTTGGACAAGTCCTTGCCCCGATGAAAAAGACCTATTTTTAAAATTCTATGATCGCAACTTATTCGAAATAATCGCAAATACCGTACGGAAAACTAACTTTTTTCCTAGGCAACCTATAGCAAAAAATCTTTTTGTTTTTCAATCTACGTACCCGTGGTATACTCCATGCCCAGTTTGGTTCAATTTGGACAAGTCCTTGCCCCGATGAAAAAGACCTATTTTTGAAAATTATTCAAAATTAATTATTCGAATTAACCGGAAATTAACGTACGCAAAACTAACTTTTTTCCTGCGCAAGCTATAGCAAAAATTCTTTTTGTTTTACACTCTACCTACACAGGGGATACTCCATACCAACTTTGGTTAGATTTGGACAACTCCTTGACCCGATTAAATTTCTATATTTTTGAAAATAGAATAAGCGAATAAGTCAATATTTCCGTATGAAAAACTAACTTTTTTCCTAGGCAAGCTATACCAAAAAATCTTTTTGTTTTACACTCTACATACCCTGGGGATACTCCATGCCGAGTTTGGTTCGATTTGAACAACTCCTCGACCTGACGAAATAGACCTATTTTTAAAATTCAATAATTGCAATTTAAACGAAATAATCGCAACTTTCCGTATGAAAAACTAACTTTTTTCCTAGCCAAGCTATATCAAAAATTCTTTTTGTGCTAGACTCTAACTACACTGGTGATACTCCATACCGACTTTGGTTCGATTTGGACAACTCCTTGACCCGATCAAAAAGACCTTTTTTTTAAATTCCTTTTTCGAGAAATTCAAAAAGTTCCGTATGAAAAACTAACTTTTTTCCTAGCCAAACTATACCAAAAATTCTTTTTGTTTTACACTCTACATACCCTGGGGATACTCCATGCCAAGTTTGGTCTGATTTGGACAACTCCTTGACCCGATGAAATAGACCTATTTTCAAAATTCGCTATTTGCGAAATTAGCAAATTTCCGTATGAAATACTAACTTTTTTCCTAGGCAAGCAATACCAAAAATTCTTTTTGTTTTACACTCTACATACCCTGGGGATACTCCATGCCAAGTTTGGTCTGATTTCGACAACTCCTTGACCCGATGAAATAGACCTATTTTCAAAATTCGCTATTTGCGAAAATCGCAAATTTCCGTATGAAATTCTAACTTTTTTCCTATGCAAGCTATACCAAAAATTCTTTTTGTTTTACACTCTACATACCCTGGGGATACTCCATACCAAGTTTGGTTCACTTTTGGACAACTCTATTACCTAATCAAAAACACTTATTTCTAAAATTACTTATTCAAAATTATACGGAAATAAAAAGAAATTTCCGTATGAAAAGCTAACTTTTTCCCTAGCCAAGCTATACCAAAAAATCTTTCTGTTTTACGGTTAACATTTCCTGGGGATACTCCATAACTATTTTGGTTCGATTTGAACAACTTCTTGATCCGATAAAAAAGACCTATTTTTAAAATTCCTTTTTCGAGAAAATCAAAAAGTTCCGTATGAAAAACTAACTTTTTTCCTAGGCTAGCTATACCAAAATTATTTCAGTTTCACCTTCTAACTGCACATCGGATACTCCATCCCGAGTTTGGTTTGATTTGGACAACTCTATGATCTTATCAAAAAGGCCAATTAAAAATTATTTAAAATTAATTATTCGAATTAATCGGAAATTAACGTACGAAAAACTAACTTTTTTCCTTTGCAAGCTATATAAAAAAAACTCTTTTCGTTTTGCACTCTGTATACAAGTGCTATAATGTACAACAACCTTTTGACCTTATTGAATTTGCCTATAATAGAAACACAGAAGTCCGAAAAACCATGCCGCAAAATAATCTATTGAAAAATTTGTTAGGAAAGAACAAACACGCTATAAATCGAAACTAACAAAGGACTAAAAATTTTTTGGGCTCCTTAGTTGTGCTCGAAGTGGCTGAGCATTGTAATCAGATAGGAGACTTCATTAAATTTAAAATAGAAGAGTTTATATTTAATGGCCGTCAAAACTATTTCCATTTTCTCCTCTGTATCTTCCACAACGAAACCAAAAGGAACAAAATTTTGCTCTTGCATTGTAACTAATTTCAGTTTCTTGACAACTCGGAGTTTTCGGAGCACACAGCGTTCCACATCTCCACCAAAAAAGAAGAGAACTTCGCCGACAAAATACTCGTCGCCACTTAGGTCGTCGTCAATTGAGACACAAACAAATTTATCAGCAACACATCCTCGTCCGTAGGCCACCGATGATAAGAAAAAATTTCCAATTTTACGACAAAACAGTTTCAAATTTGGATTTTCTGTGCGAAACTTTCTTGTCTCAGTGTTTTCTACAAATCCGTAACATTCATCTAGTTTTTTCTTCTCGTTAAAAGTTGTGAGCATTTCAGCCAGACAGTCGTCTTCTACAGTCATTTTCGCGATCATTTTTGCTCTCACAAATCTTCGTACTAGCAGCTGACACTGGTTTACGGTTCCTGTGAGTGGTGCAATCAAAAGTCTGTTGGCCGACTCAAACATGGCAGCAGATGCGGTGAACAATGGTCCTATATTTTTCGCCTGCCATCCTAGATGCCGGAGTAGATGAAAATTTATCGAATCCATCTTATTTGTTTTCTCCGACATGCTGATGCAGAATTCTGACAGCAGTTTATCACAAAAGTTAGCATTCTCGTTAGATTCAAAAAGTTCACGAAGAGCAAAAACCAATTTTTTGAGATCCACTGCGTCACTTCTTCGTTCTTCACCATGCAATTACGGAGGGAAAATTATGGCTGACAAATAAAACAACAAAAACTTCACTTCCTTTGCTTTGAAGCTGGCTAAGGCTTCGAGACTTCTGACCTTATTTTTGAACTCTTTCGGTAAGTCAACGTACTCGAGGAACGTATTAATTTCAGCTTTATGATCTGCATCCATTTTATTATAATGATGTTGAAGAAGATCTTTTGCTACACCAAGAAAAATTTGGTGCATTGGGTCAATTGGAGACGAAAGGGGTTGATTTGAAATTACATCAAAAGCTTTGCTTCTACCTTTCACGCCATGAGTTTTGAATTCGCAGTCCTCTTTTGGTCCCAACTCCGCTCTTAATTTATCAACGCTTCCATTCTCTAGCTCTTGTATGTTTCTCATATGCGAATCGAATGAGCGCATTTCAAAAGAGTGATCATGAGGGTATCGATGTGTGTATGCTAGATGAATTCCTCTCTGTGTGCATAAAGTGCAACCATAGTAACCGTTGAACTGCTTCATTTTGAGCGCTTTGGATTTTGCAATCAGATCAGTTACTAACAAGATTGGCTCAAATGTAATTGTCAATTCTTCTTCATTGAAAGTGAGCTTCTCCGAAACAGACAACTCGTTTTGTGTATGCTCAAAAAAAACATCAATATCTGGATAGCCTGAACCAACAAACAGCGCTCCTAGTACAAGATTTTTAAAAAGTTGTCGCGGCTTAGGTGGTAGATCAGCAATAGCAAAGAACAGCGGCCACGCCGAGGTTGTCGGAGTCTTGCAAACAGCAGTTCCATCTGTGTTTACAATTAACCTCACAATCACCTCCCTTTGATCATTCATGGCAAATTTTGGCATTAGAATATCGCGCGTGGTAAGTTTCTTTTCAGCGTACTCAAACATTTCGGAAAGAGAAGTCTTCACAATATCGACAAGCAACGGGCGAAAAATCATTAAAATCAGCTCCCCTTTCTCAACCAACGTCCTGTCACACTGATAAGAGCTGCAGAAGTCTTCAAATTGTTTTTTAACTGCCCACGGCGAAACAGATTGACCGTCAAAGAGTAGCTGATCACGCTTCAAGAGATGGTTCAAAAGCGCATCAGAAGCATTATGGACCGAAACAATAGCCAAAAGCGAGGCTTTCAAATTCTCCACAGAAACACCTGATACCTGATGCAAAAGCCCATTTGAATCATTACGTTCATACGACACAATTTCATCACCACTATCGTTAAAACTGTGGTTGCTGAACAGATCAAGTGCCGTGTTGCTCTGAAAATGGTCAGAAGGCAAGCTAATAACGGTGCTACTAACTCCATCTGATGAATCATTGCATTCTGGACTTCCAAATCCTGCTAAATCATCTCCGTCACAGGCGGGGCCACAGTTGAGAGGAATTGAGCTTGTCTCCGAAACAACACTGGCATTTGAATCTTCGCTATAGAACTTGATAAGGTCAGTGAGCAATGAGGAACGCACATCCCTTGCATTTACTTTTATTCTGGGAATCACTGTTCGTTTTCGTTTTGAGGGCTTCATACCTACTTCGCTCATTTTATCTTCTGACTCCTCTGCTTCTATACCGTGCTCGGATACATGTACACAGAGATAAAACTTATTATTTTCTCCAAAAAAAATCTTCATTGTAATAAGTAGTCAGTTCTTCGCCCGGCTTGATTTCACGAATCGCTCGCAGTCGTACGCACTCTCTGCCTTTGAAGCCAACACTCATGTAGTAATCGCAGTTTGGGACACACGAGTGATTTGCCCACCTTGCGACGCCAACTAACAATTTAGCGCCTTCCATAAGGGACCAGTCATCAATCACACGATCTTTTGGTTTTTTTTTGCCAGCAAGCCTACAGCACATTTGATTTCACCTTTTTTGATTATTTTTCCACTGCGATTCACCAAACAGTACCCGCCGAAATTTTCAGCTTCGATACGAAAACCTTCAGTGAGAGCACATTTGTAAATTTCTTCCATATCCTGACTCAGCTTTTTGAAATCTCTGTCAGAATCAATCAAATTCATGTAACTTTCTTGGGACATCAATTCTGTGAGCAAATGTATTTCATTGGCCGTTTTTTGAACATAACGCTCAGCGACAAAACCTTCAATTTGGGCCAATTTTTCGCAATTATCCATTTCATCTTAAATTAAAAATTACATTGAGAAACACAATTTCTTGAGAAGCTATTGCAATATGAATGAGACAGGGAAAAAAGTCCGACTTCAAAAATCCCTTCAGTTCTAGCACAAAAAAATCGACATAAACGCGAGTAATTTTGATAACTGCCTGCTAAAGCTGCATGATGAGAGAACACATAGCCACCGATGAATTAAATCAAACCAATCGTTAAATCAGAAGGAACATCTGAGCAAGAACTAGACAAATGACTTCATTTACAAATCAAATCCACAAAATGAATCAATTTTGTCATAACTAACAACAATTAGAGTTACAACTAACTTCGCCGTAAAATTTAGGCAAAAATTAGACAAAAGTTCTGTTTCTTTGTAACCACTGTCATGATAAGTTTAAATCAAATGTCAGGTTTAAATATAGCTAACTTAGAGGTCTAACTGAAACCTTTCGTCTTGGCTACAAAGGTTTTACAAAAAAGCTATTGTTATTTCATTCCGCCTGATTGTTCGCAGTCGTCGGCGTCTCTGATACTTCTTGTCTATGTTCAACAACCTCAGCATTTTTCAGATAGCTTTTCCTCTTCCTTCCTGATTGGTTTGCGGAATCTCTCGCCTTCCTCAGTGCCATTCGAGGTGTCAAAGGATACTTTTGCTTCACGACGTCTAAACAAGAGAAAACTCTCTGCAGGAGTAATAATTTTTAAGAATAGAAGACCGATGCTAACTTATTGCAATTTTTCTAGAACTATTTTTTGAAGAGTGAGATCAACAGAAAAGTACAAAAACCTTCAAACAATTCTCGTTTTTCGAGAGGCGCTTCTGTACGTGTGCCTGAGCTCTGACTGTACATCATCTGATCAACCAAGCCGTCAACTCCAAAAATTTTTCTGCCCAAACAACGGCCAAGTTGAGATGGATAGCAGTTTGCCACATGGGTCTTCATCAGATCTTCTCCCTCGAATTCAACTCTATGAACTGGGTATGCGGTCCTCAAATCTGGATTGTCGTCAATGCTTTGAAACCCAAACTTTTGAAGAATGGAGATTTCCTGAACGTCTTCGAGCTGAAATAAAACAGCTTGGAAAAAAATGTTTTGTTTGATTGAAAAAAAATTCAAACCAACCATATCATCGAGCTCGCCCAGAATTTTGCGTCGTTTCTTGTCATGCTTTGCCTTAATTCCAACCCCCACTTGTTGTGCACGGTTCATTCTCTCGTCGTGACCTTTCAAGAAGTCTTCGAACTCTTTGCACATGGAAGTTGAGCAGCTCTAGAAATTAAAAAAAGTATTGAGAGAGCAAAGTTTTGGACACTTTATAATAAAAATATGTATAATGTCAGCCAATGGTTTGATAACTTTTTCCAATTAAGGGATTGAACAATGAAAGCAAAAGCTTACGCCATTTTTTAACAACAAAACAACAAACCTCTGATTTGTCAGCAGCCGTTGTCGCCTTTGGCAGAAAAAGAAGTGACCGTGTCTCTTTGTTTGGTTCTGCGACTGCTTTTGTGGGGCCAACACTTTTTTCTGTTACTTTTGCTCTGGCTTTTGCGGGACCAGGACTTTTTTCTGGGCACGTTTGAGGCATCTCTCTTTGCGTAGCTTCAGTCGGTTCGGGAGACGAGAAAAGCAGATCAGGTGAGTCAACGACATGAGTAGCTGCAGGTTGAGTTGCGCTTGTTGTTCCAGGCCCCTCCCAGAGAAAGGGGGGACGCTGTCCTTTCTTATATATTTCGGCCGCTTGCTTCTTGTATTCGCGCACTCTCTCGGCCGGACCTCTACCCAAATACAGCATTCTGCGAGGATCGCGGTTGTGTCTTATGAATTCGTACTCTCCAGGTTGTAAGGCGAGCTTCGCTTCGTCAGAATAACCTCTGGGCCAAGCAATACTATTGAGACCCGTCGATACACAAGCTTTTTCGTATATGAAAACAAACAACGTATTTCTATGCTCATGACGATTGCTGCGTTCAACTTGTGTTTCCGGGTCCGTCTCAAAGCTGGGAATTTTTACTTGCCTCTTAGGGCGATCGCTTGAATTGGCCATAGATCTGAAAGACAGATTGAAAATTTGACTTGCTTCGATTCACATCGAAGCAAGTCAAATAGTTGAGTACAAACAAGTAGAATCAAAGAAAACAAGATTGAAAGTCATTATGTTTCATGTGGGTTCATCATTGAAACTACACACTATCTCATAAAACAAATTTGGAAGCTTTGATTCAGTTTAAAGCATTAGAAATCTAAACTAACTCATAAATTTAACTGCTGCATCTGAGTCCTCTTGCATCTGACAGTTATAGAATTAAAAGAAGTACATACAAGTAAAGTATACTCTTAGCACCTTGAATGAGCTATGGATCTGGAACAAAGTGAGTGAACTCAATAAATCTACGTTTATGCATTTTCTTGGTTGGCTTTTTTTCCCCGATACAAATCTTTCTTCTTATTCTTAGCTTCTTCGCTGTACTTGCCTTTACCTTCTAACCTCTGCTTCGCATTTAATCCAGCTTTATTGGCCGCTTTCTTGGCTTGTTTTCTGGCATCGGGGAATGATGAGCTCGGAAACTTTCTCTCAACTGATCCTAAAATTGAGACTTGTTAAACGTTAACTTACTAAAGGGAGTTCACGGGATTTTGGGAAAACGTCAAACATCTTTCAGAAACGAGAAATTTTCTAACTCACGAAAAAATTTTAGCAAGGACTCCTTTGATGCACACTTTCTTCCATCTGTCAGGCTCTTTGTGGGTAGAATCATTTCGTACGCCAGTCCATCAACTCCGTAAATCCACTTACGAAGTGCCAGTCCGTATTCGGAGGGTTTGTGCCCACTGTAGACATGGTCCAGATTTTTCCCGTTCAGGCCAAACTGCACAGGAGGTTTCTTCTCCACAAACCGAAAGACTGTGTGCTCATCAAGATCGTCGTGGTTATCCGTTTGATCCTCGTCTGGGTTATCTTCAACGTTACCAGTTTCTTCCGGAAGTTCCGCAATCTCGTCAATACTTGCAAGCGCGCTGGTGACCTTCAAGAGTACACAAACTTTTTAAAATGATAATGTAAGTTAAGTTGTCAAATTAGACTAACGTAATTATTGAAGTTGCGCTTCACGGATAGCAAATCATCGACGGCCTGACTTGTTGAGCCTCGCAGAAGGTCGACCAAGTCATGCATCCGTTTCTCATTCTCTAGCAAAACTTCAGTCATTCCTTTATCTTTTGCACAACACTAAAAAGAAACAATCATTAGTGCTTTAGCCGACTAGGATTTCAATGATGCAAGTAAAAGATAATCATACCGAGACAATAGTTCCCTTCGCAATCTTTGACGAAGATTGTGGATTCAAGCAATTGCCGCTGGATACTTCCGAAGCTGCTGGGCAATTTTCCACAGTCACAGGTTCCACAGCTTTGAGAGGCTTTGTAATTCGCTTTAACTCTTCTAGCTCGCTTGAAAAATCATCAATACCTTGCAGCACAATTGAGTAACCACACAATTTACCATCCCTGTTAAGCACTATGTTACTACCCGCTTCCAGCTTCACTTTCTCGAAATAGCTTAAACAGCCCCACATATCTGAATGTGCGTCAATAATTCCAACGTCATCCTTCTGATTACTCATAATTAACCAGTTGAATTTAGCAGCAGACATTTTCAAGACCTGAAAAAATTTAGAAGATTGAGATCAAACAGAAAATCATTGGAACGTAAACCGCATAATTAAATCAAGATTGTCATTCTGAGGAGAAAACTGATTGATAGACACAACTATAAATGAAACTGTTAAATCTAATTCCAGTAATCAATATGTACGAACTGTTCAGCTAAATCTGATTCCAGTAATCAATATGTACGACCTGTTTAGCTAAGTTAACGAAATTACAGTTTAACCTCAGCCAAAAAAAAGCCATTCTCAACTGGGCTTAAGTCTTCAGAATGCACTGAGACTGTATCAGAGCTCGAGTCACCAGTCATGTCTACCACTTCAGCATTTGCTTTTTCAAGTTCTTTCACTCTCTTTTTGAGCTCTTCTAGTTTCTTTTTGAGTTCCTCCATCTCACGCAACAATTTATTTTCAAAACTTGTTTGGTCATGTCGAACATTACCATCTTCCCTCAACGACGGAGTCTTGCAATGAACGCCTTTCTCATTTACAACGATTTCATACTGTCTCATCTTTACAACTGAAAAAATTCCCAAGATGATGTGTACGTTCAAAACGAAAATCAATTATACCTGGGAAACATAACATTTTCCTAGGCAAGCTATACCAAAAATTCTTTTTGTTTTAGACTCTACAAACCATGGGGATACTGCATACCGAGTTTGGTTCGATTTGAACAACTCCTTGACCCGACGACAAATACTCTATTTAAAAAATAAGTATTTGAAATAATCGCAACTTTCCGTATGAAAAACTAACTTTTTTCCTAGGCAACCTATAGCAAAAATTCTTTTTGTTTTAGACTCTAGGTACACAGGGGATACTCCATAACAACTTTGGTTAGATTTGGACCAGTCCTTGACCCGATTAAATTTCTATATTTTTGAAAATAGAATAAGCGAATAAGTCGATATTTCCGATTGAAAAACTAACTTTTTTCCTAGCCAAGCTATATCAAAAATTCTTTTTGTGCTAGACTCTAACTACACTGGTGATACTCCATACCGACTTTGGTTCGATTTGGACAACTCCTTGACCCGATCAAAAAGACCTATTTTTAAAATTCCTTTTTCGAGAAATTCAAAAAGTTCCGTATGAAAAACTAACTTTTTTCCTAGGCAAGCAATAGCAAAAATTCTTTTTGTTTTACACTCTACATACCCTGGGGATACTCCATACCGAGTTTGGTTTGATTTGGACAACTCCTTGACCCGATAAAATAGACCTATTTTCAAAATTCGTTATTCGCGAAATTCGCAAATTTCCGTATGAAAAGCTAATTTTTTTCCTAGGCAAGCTATACCAAAAATTATTTCCGTTTCACCTTCTAACTACACATGGGATACTCCATACCGTGTTTGGTTTGATTTGAACAACTCTAAGACCAATTCAAAAAGAGCTCTTTCTAAAATTACTTCTTCAAAATTATACGGAAATATTAGGAAATTTCCGTATGAAAAGCTAACTTTTTTCCTAGCCAAGCTAAACCAAAAATTCTTCCTGTTTTACACTCTCGATATCCTTGGGATACTCCATGCCGCGTTTGGTCTGATTTGGACAACTCCTTGACCCGATGAAATAGACCTATTTTCAAAATTCGTTATTCGCGAAATTCGCAAATTTTCGTATGAAAAGCTAACTTTTTTTCTAGGCAAGCTAAACCAAAAATTCTTTCTGTTTTACACTCTCGATATCCTTGGGATACTCCATGCCGAGTTTGGTCTGATTTGGACAACTCCTTGACCCGATGAAATAGACCTATTTTCAAAATTCGTTATTCGCGAAAATCGCAAATTTCCGTATGAAAAGCTAACTTTTTTCCTAGGCAAGCTATACCAAAAATTCTTTTTGTTTTACACTCTACATACCCTGGGGATACTGCATACCGAGTTTGGTTCGATTTGAACAACTCATTGACCCGACGAAAAATACTATATTTAAAAAATAAGTATTTGAAATAATCGCAAATTTCCGTATGAAAAACTAACTTTTTTTCTAGGCAAGCTATACCAAAAATTCTTTTTGTTTTACACTCTACATACCCTGGGGATACTGCATACCGAGTTTGGTTCGATTTGAACAACTCCTTGACCCGACGAAAAATACTATATTTAAAAAATAAATATTTGAAATAATCGCAAATTTCCGTATCAAATACTAACTTTTTTCCTAGGCAAGCTATACCAAAAATTCTTTTTGTTTTAGACTCTACAAACCATGGGGATACTGCATACCGAGTTTGGTTCGATTTGAACAACTCCTTGACCCGACGACAAATACTCTATTTAAAAAATAAGTATTTGAAATAATCGCAAATTTCCGTATGAAAAACTAACTTTTTTCCTAGGCAAGCTATACCAAAAATTCTTTTTGTCTTTTTGTTTTACACTCTACATACCCTGGGGATACTGCATACCGAGTTTGGTTCGATTTGAACAACTCCTTGACCCGACGACAAATACTCTATTTAAAAAATAAGTATTTGAAATAATCGCAAATTTCCGTATGAAAAACTAACTTTTTTCCTAGGCAAGCTATACCAAAAATTCTTTTTGTCTTTTTGTTTTACACTCTACATACCCTGGGGATACTGCATACTGAGTTTGGTTCGATTTGAACAACTCCTTGACCCGACGACAAATACTCTATTTAAAAAATAAGTATTTGAAATAATCGCAAATTTCCGTATGAAAAACTAAATTTTTTCCTAGGCAAGCTATACCAAAAATTCTTTTTGTCTTTTTGTTTTACACTCTACATACCCTGGGGATACTGCATACCGAGTTTGGTTCGATTTGAACAACTCCTTGACCCGACGAAAAATACTATAATTAAAAAATAAATATTTGAAATAATCGCAAATTTCCGTATGAAATACTAACTTTTTTCCTAGGCAAGCTATACAAAATTCTTTTTGTTTTACACTCTACATACCCTGGCGATACTGCATACCGAGTTTGGTTCGATTTGAACAACTCCTTGACCCGATGAAAAAGACCTATTTTTCAATTTCTAAAACTTCTAAAATGCGGAAAAATCGTAATTTTGAGCTAATAATGGAATGTTTTCAACGATTCTGTTGGTAATCTAGGTTTTCCCCTGCAGAATCCTCAAAAACAAACCACGCAAAAGTTAATAGAAGCAGTACAAATAAATGATAAAGAAAAAAAAAGCTCTCAGATGGGACAATTCTGAATTCAGATTAGATAAATAAGCATCAAATAAACAATTTCTCAATATGGAAGTATAAAACTACACGGCAAACACTAAAACAACATTGCTATAACAATTACTCGACTAGCACAATACCATGCGATAATAAACAATCAAAAACATCATCCGCAAATCGACTTTCGTTTATTGGGGACCATCGTTTACCCCAGCTGGAAAATTGCCTAGGCACTTCTTTTTTCGCAGGAATTCTTTTTTTCGGTAAAGCTACAACCTTCTTCTTGGTATGAAAACCGAGACATCTGATCCTGCCAACTTTTTCAATGATCATTTTGCCATATTTTTCTCTCTTTTTCTCGATAAGACTCCTGGCACGTTTGCAGTCTCCACTGCCAAAAAAATTGACCCAGCCATTGTAACGCCATTGTTTTTTTTCGCCCGTTTTCTGATTTGGTCTTAATTTGCCCAACTTGATCGATTTCGCATTCTTAAATATCTTCCAGACTTTCGCTAGTACTTGCCCAGGTTCGCACTTAGCTTGGAAATTGACGAACCTTATAAAGGTTGCGAGATCTAAATCTACTTGACGTCTTGTCCTATATAATTCCTTGTCTTTTTTAAAACTTTTGAAACATTTAACTCTGATCTCCTTTCTGCGTCCTCCTGGACTCAATAACTCATTTACATTAACTCCCTGTCCAGGTACATGGTCGTCAAAATACCTTGACTGCATCTCAATTGATCTAAAATACTCAGCTCCTGCTATTAAAATGACCTTGGGCACGCCCGACACTCTGTTCTGCGCTCTACAGCAGCGCGCGCAGCTATTCTGCGACGTGCAACACTCGTACGGTACGACACGTAGCACGGGCGGGGGTATTCTGGTGTAGCTGCCGGATTTGGGTGGGGTTAGGTGGGGGGGGGGGCTCTCTGACACTTTCTCATTGCTTTCACTAACTTACTATCACCATTTGAATGTTTCCGATACATTTCATTTCATATGCACCTCTTTGCAGGTTAATTATAATGGTCTAGCCGGAAAGCGCTTCATAGCACTCCTCCTGCTGTCAGATGACATGCTCAGAATGTATGCAGCTGGTCAAGTGAGATGGGGCAGCTCATTCGAATATTTCACATTGCCAACACATATAACTTACCTGTAGAGAGGCGAAATTAACTTGCATTCAAATTACATATTTCGGATGCCCTCGAGCTGCCGAATATATATAGCTAGTTGGTTGCTGTTAGTTTTTAAAAAAAAAGAATACAGAGAGAATAAAGAGAAATATATGGGAACTATATGGGAATCCCAACCCCCCCAACCTGTTTTCAAAGCTTAATATCTCGAAGATGACTGAACCGATTCTTAAAAATGAAGGTGTTTTGGAATCAGGAAGAAAAGGGCTATCATCTGGAACTTAAAAAAGTTCGGAAAAACAGTTTTTAAATTTTGATGATTCTGACCCCTTGGTCGAAAACAGCTCATTTTCGACATTCTTCAGATAAAGCAAAAAAAACAACACCTTCGGTCACAGATAACATTGCAACAATATACATGACCGTAACGCAAATGAGCCAAGCTTTATTTTAAGCTATAGAACGCTTTCTAACTCTATCTATGCTCGAAGTTATTAACAAAAACAATTTTGAAAATTCGAATTTTTTCGAAATTTCGACCTCAAGTACGTCGTACTCTTTGACCAATTTCTCAAAAAATTTTACGCTTTTTTAGATTAAAATTGGTTTAGTTACAAAGCTGCGATACTAAGCTGCACGATGCGTACTTGAAATCATAGTTTCGAAGTACAAACACAATTTTAAAACTGGACTGATTGTGAAAAAAGGCATTTTTTTCACTTTTCTTCCAATTCCTTGCAATTTTTTTAACCCTTTCTTTCGAAAACGATAGTCTTTGTATACATATCTAGAAAGATGAGTTTCTAAGCAGTATAACAAGCATAAATATGCCAGATAAATATTCTGTAATGGTAAAATACGTTGACAAGTTTTAAAATTCACCTAAAAAAAATTGAAAAGTTTCAAAAACTTCTTCCAATTTTCATGCGTAAAAGATACTTGAAAGACCCTTTCTTTTCGTGCAACCTTTTTTCACGCCTGATCTATTGAAAACCATGACAGATATTAAGTGCGGAGTCCCTTAAAAACAATAAATTTAATGTTTTTTTGTTAGTACAGTGAAAAAAACTATTACATTTTGAGAACCAATGCAAATTTTTTCACCGAAGAATCTTTTCAAAGCAGGCAGGCTAAATTTTTCTTTTGATTTGCCTTAAACACACAATTTGAACCTTTCGTATCATATTAGCATTAATCTGAACAACACTTTGACCCGGTCACAAAAACTGACCGCGCTCGATGAGGCTTAACTTTTTCGATCACCGAAGACTGTTTTGGACACCAAATCCCCAATTTTACTCCAATTGTGCTCATTTTTGGTGGGCAGGCTCCACTTTAGCCATAATTGGTGATGAAATTAAACAATTGGTCTGACCGAACCATTTTGAACTAGTTTTAATCTATTTCCAGAAAAAAGTATCCGAAATTTTTTGACGACCGATCATTGTTTTGATGACCAAATCGTCAATTTCAGTCCAATTGTGCTCATTTTTGGTGGGCAGGCTGCACATTAGCCATAATTGGGGATAAAATAAAAAAATTGGACTCAGGGGACCATTTTGGTTAAGTTTTTAATTATTTCGCGCTCGATGAGGCTTAACATTTTCGATCACCGAACATTGTTTTGAACACAGAATTGTCAATTTTACTCCAATTGTGCTCATTTTTGGTGGGTATCCTCCACTTTAGCCATAATTGGTGATGAAATTAAACAATTGGTCTGACCGAACCATTTTGAACTAGTTTTCATCTATTTCCAAAAAAAGTATCCGAAATTTTTTGACCACCGATCATTGTTTCAGTGACCAAATCGTCAATTTCAGTCCAATTGTGCTCATTTTTGGTGGGCAGGCTCCATTTTAGCCATAATTGGTGATGAAATTAAACAATTGGTCTGACCGAACCATTTTGAACTAGTTTTAATCTATTTCCAAAAAAAATATCCGAAAATTTTTGACCACCGATCACTGTTTTGATGACCAAATCGTCAAATTTCAGTCCAATTTGGCTCATTTTTGATGGGCAGGCTTCACTTTAGCCATATTTGGGGATAAAATAAAAAAATTGGACTCAGGGAACCATTTTGGTTAAGTTTTCAAATTTTTCCAAAAAAGTATCCGCGCTCGATGAGGCTTAACTTTTTCGATCACCGAACATTGTTTTGGACACAGAATTGTCAATTTTACTCCAATTGTGCTCATTTTTGGTTGGTATCCTCCACTTTAGCCATAATTGGTGATGATTTTAAACAATTGGTCTGACCGAACCATTTTGAACTAGTTTTAATCTATTTCCAAAAAAAAGTATCCGAAATTTTTTGACCACCGATCATTGTTTTGGTGACCAAATCGTCAATTTCAGTCCAATGGTGCTCATTTTTGGTGGGCAGGCTCCACTTCAGCCATAATTGGGGATAAAATAAAAAAATTGGACTCAGGGAACCATTTTGGTTAAGTTTTCAATTATTTCCAAAAAGTATCCGCGCTCGATGAGGCTTAAATTTTTCGATCACCGAACATTGTTTTGGACACAGAATCGTCAATTTTAGTACAATAGTACAGATTAAATGCTCAGTTGGCGCATAGCTGTCATTTGACCACGGGGGGTCAATTCTTCGCTGCATCATATAGAAAAAAATGATCCAAAAATAAAATTTTTCGATAATTTCACTACTTTTGTCTCCTTTCAACACTTTCCAGTTCCACTTGCATCTAACTTTTTTTTGAAGAATTGCAGGTATAATTTGGAAATAGATTATAGTAACATATCAAAAACCAAGGTTGGGGGGTCAATTTTTCGCTGCATCATATAGAGAAAAATGATCCAAATATAAAAATTTTTCGATAATTTCACTAAATTTGTCTCCTTTCAACACATTTTTCAGTTTCAGTTGCACCCAACAAATTCTTTTGAAAATTTGCAAGTATAATTTGAAAGGAGATAACAGGAAGATTCCAAAAACCTAGTGTGGGAGGTCGGTTTTTAGACAAATGAAATGCAAATATCATTTTTTATATTATTTTTAAATCATTTTTTTCTCTATGACGGAGCAAAAATTCGACCCCCAACCTAGGTTTTTGAGCTCTTGCTGTAATCTACTTTCAAATTACTCTTAAAGGTTTGCAAAAAATTAGTTGGATGCAAGTGAAACTGGAAAGTGTTGAAGGGAGACAAAAGTAGTGCAAATATCAAAAATTTTTTCTTTAAATCAATTCTTCTATATAGTACTGAGCGAAAAATCGAACATCCCAACCTAGGTTGGAGGGGTCGGTTTTTCCCTCAATCTTATAGAAAAAGTGATTGAAAATCAAATTTTTTGATAAACCTTAAACATATGGATTTGTGGAATTTTGGAACCCTCTCTGTCTTCATCTTCAAGGAATAGCACTGCACCCCAGGATGTAATTTTTTTTCGGTCTGGTGAACGCACGAAAGTCTGGACATGAACGCACGATGGTCTGGATTTGAACGCACGATGGTCTGGACATGAACGCACGATGGTCTGGACATGAACGCACGAAAAATTTGGCGTTGAACGCACGAATTTGAGTTGGAGCGCACGATGGTCTGGACAAGAACGCACGAAAGTCTGGACATATACTGTTTCGGTCTGGGATGGTCTGGACATATTTGTCTTCGAACGCACGAAGAACGCACGAAAAATTTGGAACGCACGAAAGTCTGGACATATCCACTTTCCGTCTGGGACGGTCTGGACATAGGCACTTTGAGTCTGGGACGGTCTGGACATAGGCACTTTCCGTCTGGACCTGTCTGGACATATCTGGTTTCGGTCTGGGACCTCAGCCTGGGTAGACTTCTATTCTCACAGTTTTTCACTCAAATTCCATTAAAATTTGAAATGTGTGCTCTAATTGCGCACATCTGTCAACTGTTTCAAGCTCTCATTAGCAACTAATAATTTTCATTACGTTAAGACTTCTTGTTTCAAAAATTAAGATTTTTTAAATTGCTGTCGAACAAAGTTTGAAGCATTTATTTCAAAAGTTTTTGTCTTTTTATGAAAAATTTTTGCTCATCGCTTCTGAGCTTTTGTTCTAGAATATTCTTTGACTTCTTGAGTGACTTTCACACTTAAATTCTTCATTTTTTAGTGATCTGAGTTGCCCTCGTTCTGAAATAAAATTCGTTGATTAAAGCAATTTTGAGCAATTGGAAAAAAATATTGTAGCGAAGTGGTACCTTGTCAAGCTGCCATCGTGGAGGTTCGGTTCTGAACCCTAGTGGGGAATTGCTTCCACCCATAAAACCTCCCCTCCCCCCCCCCCCTCTAAATTAAATCGCCACCATCGGTCGTTCGAGTGAAATCCTTATGTTTCAATTGTGACCGAATCTGATGTATCTTTTGTACGATTTATCCTAGTTTGTGATAGATCTCATAAACTTCGTAATGAATATCTAGTGTACTCATTCATTTTCGGGTTTGTGATACTTTGAAGCTTTTTGTTTTTATGATTTTTTGGTGATTTTCTTCTCATTTTCTGCTCTATTTGTTGTCTTATTACTTAGTCTCATTGACAGTTCCCATTAACCTCCTAATTGGACAAAAAATAATATTCCAGCGGACATTACTGAATCGATTTCAAATTTTCAGTGGATAATAGTTATTGCGTAATAATAAGTTATAATAAGTCCTGAGTTTTGCGTGTGTTTTTGTTATCCAAGTAGCTTTGTCACCTAGTATCATTATTAGCGACAGCTCCTTATACCAATTCTAGGACATTGGCTTAGGCTTCAATAGGGGTCTTAGTGAATCTGTATCTGTCTTAGTGATCTCTATTGGTCAATCGTCTGATAGTTTTTGGATTACATACTTCACTCTTAAAAAATCTTAACTGATTGAGTAAACTCAACTTAATTTAGAGTCTAAAAGAATTTACGGGAGTTCACACCAACTAGACAATTATAATGCTATATTGATGAAAAGTCTTTATCGTTTTTTTTAATAGGAATTGGATTTAAGACCAGAACTTTTCCTTATTTTTACATGTTGTGCCACGTCCTGTTAACATCTAAAATAATTTTTTTTTTGTAATTTAGGACCACATTAAAACCAATATTAGTTATAACTGCTCTTTTGAGATTTTTGTTAACATGAAAATTTTTTTCAGTACAAATTGTTTAGTATTTTATCTTATGTTGAAATGTACACATATTTGTTATTTCATGGTAGTTTTGGATTTTTTACGTTACTACCTGGAATCAATAAATTATGAAAATAAAAGAGAGATATTTTGACATTCTTTCAAAAGTAATTAAAAATTTTTCAATCGCCCCAATTCAAACCAACACCAATACTGTCTCCAAATATTGCATCTAATTGATATCAAAGCTAATAGAAGCCTCAGTTTGTTTAATTCGGAAAATCCAAAAACTTTTTGTTGCCAAAACTGATTTCACTAAATTAAACGTTTTAAATATCAGTTATTTCCCTCTATCGTTCAACAGAGATCATGTACTAACTCGGAGTCATGCAAATTTAACTTGCTGACCGTTTTGTACTCATCGTTTTTCCAATGAAAGGGTTTTTGTAAGGCAGTTTTTATCAACATTATTTACAGAACCCATTTTCAATCGATTAGAGGGCGGCAACTTTTGGGCACAGAAAGATATCTTAAAATGACTATCTTAGCTAATATTTTAGGTCCACTGATAACATTGTTTACATTGTTGTCCGAGATCGTTAAGAAGAGTAGACCATAATATTGTAAACTGAAAGTAATTATTCTATTGACTTTTTAATTTCTGAATTTCAGGGTGTCCGGGTTTGTCTATACGGTAAGACAATTTGTCGGTGTTCTGAGTTGTAAAAATGATCTAATCTGCGTTTAGTGAATCCCATTTAAACACCATTTTTGAAAAAAATGAAAGTGAATATAATTACGCAAGAGTATCTGTAAGATGAAATAGAAGAGTTGTTCACGGTTTTGTTCACAAATTATAGAAATTATTTAAGCAAAAAGAAATCACTTAGCAAAGTTATTTTTACAAAATCTGATTCTGAAATTCTACTTCGAAATTTTGAAACTGGAGCTTTTTTAACTGCGTCATTAGATTTGGACATAGCAGTAAATGCTTATCTTTCAAAATATGGGGGGATTAACATGTTGATTTGTCAAAAAAAAAATCAAATATTTTCCACAATTATTTTGGTACAATAACTTTGATTAATTTGTACATGAATTACTTAAAAAATAACAGCGGTACATTTTTGAAATCGTTTATTTTTATGTGCAGCTAGACCTTTCTCATGAGGTCCCATATATAATTTCAGAAGATATTCAACCATCGGCCCAAATTTGCTGTATAATTCACCGACTAATTTGACATGTTGATTAATATCCTGAGGCAGATCGTATCAGAAATAAGTCTTTGACCTAAAATTATTCGAAGATGTACCGCTGGACTTTATTAAAAATTAACTTCAAATTACGTTACCCCTGTTGAGGTCCGAGACCGAAGCATTTATGTCGAGACCGAAGACGAACTCACAATCGGGGCGTCGCGCATTCAAAGTTACTTTGTCTGGAAACATCGAAAACGCAGAAAAGTCTGAATATTAACGCACGAAAGTGTGGTGAACAAACCAAAGTCTGGTGAACAAACAAAAATTTGAACATGAGCACTCAAGAATCAGGAGATGAACGCACAAAAATCTAAAGGTTCGGTAAAAACACAAAATTCTGGTGAACGCTCAGAAGTCTGATCATGAACGCACGAGGACCTGGCATGATCGCACTAAAATCTGCTGGACGCAAGAAAATTTGATCATGTACGCACGGGAACCTCGACATGATCAAACAAAAGTCTTACGAACGCACCAAAGTCTAATAACGAAAGCATGAAATCTAAAGGTCTGATGAACCCGAATAATTCTGGTGAACGCTTCAAAGTCCGACAATGAACGTTCAATAATCTGGATATAAACGAACGAAAGTCTGGTGAACGCACTTAAGTCTGACCATTAACGCGTAAGAATCTCGACTTGAACGCACCAAAATCCAGAAGTCTGGTGAAGGCACAAAAGTCTGGTCGACGCCGGAAAGTCTGAACATGGGTGCACGATAATCTGGACGTGGTGTTGCAAAAGTCTGGTGAACGCACGAAAGTCTGATCATGAACGCCCGAGATTCTGGACATAATCAAAGAAAAATCTTAGGACGTTCGAAAGTCTGATCATGAACGCACGCGAATCTTGGCATGACCGAAGGAAAGCCTGGTAAACGCTCGAAAGTCAGAACACGAACGCTCGAAAGTCTAGAGATAAAATCTTTCTTCCTGGGACGATCTGCGAACATATGCCTCAGTCTGCAAAATCAATGTTGATAAATTAAGATCGAATCAGAACTTTATATTATAATTTAATTACTCGAACATTTGACAATTTTTTGTATAAATTGTTTCTTTTAAAAGAATAATTTTGTTGTCACTTCAAACGCAAATATATGTTTAATATCAGTCGTTTGCTGCAATCTCATATCAGTCGATTTCAAAATACCAGTAAACATTCTATGCTTTTTTTCTGCGTTCCTTTACATTTTCCCTTGATTTGAGTTCAGAATGAACCATAAAGAATGTCTTGTGAAAGAACGAGTAAGTAAAATTGAAAAAAAATATTTGTCTGTCAAAAAAAAAATATAATGCAAATTTTTTTCCATTAAAAAGCTCTAGATTTTGTTTTCATTTCAACTACTTCCAAATTTTTTCGTTTAGACCTTTATTGGCATTACGCTAAAGTTTTTCTTTTGTTATCCAAAATCTATACAATTTTAATCTTTTCAAGTTTACGCTGTCTAAATAGAAAACAGGTTAGCAGTTGCAAAGCTCTCCTATTTTCCAGCTTTTCCTAACAATTTTTCAATAAATCACAAAAAAATCTGTTAAATCATTAGTAATTCAAGATTCTATCAAAATCAGGAGATCAAATATTGTTCTCGAAGACAAAATATTTTGCAAGCATATCGGGCGAACAAAAGGGACTACGGTGCTTTTTGATTAAAACCAGTCAAAAATGACCGTATTGTGAGTTGAATTCGACAATGAGATTAGTTAGATCCATTTTGAGGATAGAAACTGCTTGCGAATTTTTAATTTATTTTTGTATTACTCAAAATTATTTCAAAAGATGAAATCTCAACGAAAAAAAGCAACTCTTTTGAACTGGGAAGTAGATCAAATAATAATGGCTCAGAGCCAGGGATTACGGAGAACATCAGAACGTGCGAAGTACGTCAAAACATAATGGTTCAAAGCTAAGGATTACGTAACAAAAATGTTTTTCAAACAAGAACAATGCTTAACCTAAAAAATTGGTTCACCGGTTTGGCATGAAAGAATTAGGAAAGTGACAAGTTTTTTAAATTTTTTTCTCAACTCTTTATATAATCTCCAAATAATGCACAGAAGAGGTGCACAAGGTTAATCACAGCTGTCAAAGGCATTTTTAAGTTTAATTTTTTTTGTATCTATCAGAAAAAGGACGAAAATTTTGATTCTTTTTTATAAATTTTTTTAGTTCTCGAAGACCTTGAATAAAAGAAATATTATTTGTGTCTGCAAAATATTTTATCGAGTGAGCCTATTTTAAAAAAATAAACAATGTTTTTGACGGTTCGTGGAAAGAAATGCAAACACAAAAAAACGAAAAAATGAAATTCAACGTTTTCTTTAAAAATAGCTTGGTAAAAAAGAAAATAATAGCAAAGTTTAAAACTTTCCAAAAGTGCACCGGGGTATGAGAGACGCTGGATCTCGACATCAATCGAAATACTTAACGTTTTGCGTATTATTAAGACTAAAATTGATTTTAAAAAATCAAAAATCCTATACAATTTGCTGGGCATAAACTCTTCAATGGCCATTTCTGTCCTAATCCAGTTGTTTAAACTTCTCTATGAAAACCAATTAATCCAAAATATCTGTGAAACGTTTTGACAAACAAAACTTAAAAATCAAGGTAATAGCATTGATTTGACATGAACCTTAGTGTGTATCAGGTCTTGTTTCTTGTTTGGTCTGTTGTGTTTGTCTAGTTTGTTTCAAGTAATGTCTTATTTTAACAGAGGTTTTGTTTCAGACGACTATTTTGCCCTGTGAACACAGCAAACGGTTTTATATCATTGATTGAAGAACTGCCAAAAACAATTTCGGTACAGCTGATATTTGAAAGACACGCGGAACTCAACAAATTCAAAAATATTAATCTGGAATATAAAAAAATTTCATACAAATCATTTTGGGAAATCATTTGATGTTTAATTTGATGGCAAAACTAGAGTTGTGTTTATTTTTCTTCGGTAAATAAAACATTTTTGCAAACATTCTGAGCAAAGAAACTTTTGCAAATTTTTAATAGATCCTAATAATGGATAACTTCACGGCATGCATTACATTAATTTTATATCACTGTATAATTGTACATCGGGTAACATAAATATTTTGCAACGTTAATTAGAGGGGGGGGGGGGGGTTAATGGGTTTAGGGGTAATAAGAAATTAACGTATTAATTACATATATATATATATATATATATATATATATATATATATAAATACAAAAATATATATATAAATATATATATATATATATATATATATAATTTGTTTTATTAAACGCTACCGATGCTTGCTTAAGATTAAAAACGACGGCACTGAATCCTTTTTTTTCTTTTAAAAACGACTATACCGAATCTGTCTTACGTTTAAAAACGACGATAGACGTGGATAAAGCCGAGGAAATGAAATACATGGGCTAAGCCGCTTCGTTTTTCGTTCCCCGGTTTTTTGCACTACTACAGTAATGTGTACCAGTACCATAGAGCCAAGACTCGCTACCATACACATTACTCAATTCCCTAGTGCAACTAGTGAGCAGGAACTTGATGCCAAAAAAGTACCCTCTCTGTGTACTTTTTTGGCGTCAGCGAACTCACTACGTTCTATTTCTTGTGCCTTTAAGTTGATTGAGAAATATCGACAATAGTCAAACCAATACTGAAATTATAGTCTATAAACCTCTGAAATGGAATTGCAGTGTCAGTAATTACTGGAAAAAAATCAAAATAGGAACCAGTCGATAAGAACTCATAAAAAAATATGCATGGATTCTGTTTTTGCATATTAGTTGAAAAGAAAAAGAAACGACCGAGGAACAGTGAAAACTGCGCAGAAATTAAAACAATAGTGAAATTGGAAGTCAACAATATGGATTATGTACAAAAAAAACTTGAGCTCTGCCGCATCATAGTTAAATTAAACCCTTTTACCATTGAAGCTTTCAGTTAATCTTTTTACCATCTAATTAATCGCAGCCAGCACAAAAATTGAGAAAGGCATTTAGTAATCATGGAAAAAAGTTGATCAGTATCAAGAAGATTACATACAATTTTTCATAAAATGACGCTGAAACTTTGTGAAACTCTGCATCATTTATGCAATGTGTTAGTATGAGCATGCATAAGTGGCCAAAGTAACCAAAGATGATGTTCAAGAAAGACAAATTTAGTTAGCAACAATTCAGTTATTTGTTTATTAGTCTTCGAAAAACTGGATGTCTGCTGTATACTCGGACATGGAAGTATACATTTGGAAAACACATAAAGTTGGCAATCCCAAATGTAAACATGGCTTCAAAAACCAAATTTTCAGCATTCATCGCTGCATCCATAGTAGTAAAATTTGGCACGCCGCACGTAAGTTTTTTAGTAATAACGGCTGAAGAATAAATAAAGCTGGACAATTAAAAAAAGTGGTGACGAATGGACGAGACGATGGCTGGAGATGTTTAAGTTGTTACCTCAACTGCGCCATTTTGTCAAAACACATATTAGGATCTCAAAATGAAACCTTTTTTTCATTTCGTAGAAATAGTGCTTCCACTTCAAAATGTTACCTGAA
Organism: Convolutriloba macropyga; assembly: GCF_964194025.1. Lineage (NCBI taxonomy): Eukaryota > Metazoa > Xenacoelomorpha > Acoela > Convolutidae > Convolutriloba > Convolutriloba macropyga. Next base: position 46,686,503 of record NC_134482.1, read on the forward strand.
CAAATAGCACTATCAATTAAAGAGCCATGAAGAAAAACTTTAATGTTAAAAAAAGAAAAAACAAAAAGAAAAGAAAAAAAGAGACCTAGTTATAAAGTTTTTTGAAGAGACCAGCTGAATTGCGATATGAGATTGATTGTTTCTTGAAACAATGTTCACCTTATCCTCGACTTGATGTGCAACTCATTTGCGCATGAAAATTTTAAAAAAATAAAAGAACAAACAAGAGATTCAATAAGGTTTTGAGAACATTGAAAACACAGTTGAAACTTTTTGAAACAGTTGAAACAGATAAAAATTTTTTTAGATAAATTTTGCAGTGCATCAACTCTTAACTTGCTACCAGAAATTTGACGTTCCTTAGCTGATAAGCGAATGCAAGGCAAAATTAGCTTTTTTAGGTTCCCTGCAATTTAAATGTCTATCGGTTAAGACGCTAATAAATAAATCGTAAGAAACTTAATTTTTTGAAGAAAGAACTGCTAGGCGTTGTAGGCAAAGATGGCCTTCTAAAAACTGGTAACAAAACTTGCAAGTCTTTGCAATCTACAACATGAGTGTGCTTCAATTAACCTGAATTTTGGTTTACTGAATGCTATACTGTTACTTATTTAAAATCCGGCATAGAAACGGGTTTTTCTTAAAAGCCTATATGGGAGAGTTCTAATCTTTAATTTGTCTCAGTAGCTCGCAATTTGTCTGCCGCTTTTGTTTTGCATTTTGTCATCAGTCAGGCTTCAATAAACTCCTCTTGCAGTCCTGCGTCACCCATTATACATTCCTTTTTGATTTCATACCTGATAGTATATGATACTTAAAAACCAAACTAGGTTAAATCTGATTTGATTGATTGCTTAGTAGCCATAAAAAGATCAAATCTGGTTCCTCGAAGTTATACAGAAACCATACAAATTTTCTAAAAATTCCGAAAAATCTTCAGTTTGAGAAGAAGTCTTAGAAATCTTACAAAGTCCTACAAGATACATAAAACATTGAATGGTAAAATATATCCCCGTATAAAGTAGTCAGAGATCAGATAATGTAGTCTCGTATGATGCAGTCAAAAATTAAATATATGGCATTTGCAGTCTATGCTTTGGTTGAGCCAGGACAAAATTTTTGGATTGTATATCTATTTGGAAGACGATGAAGTTAAATGAAAAAAATGCAGTTCACTTTAAATTAGCAGTCATCGGTATAAACTGACTACAGAGAATATGAAAGTCTTAAGCATTTAGATACCTTAAGACACTTTGTCTTTTATCTAGTACCTAACTTTGCAATGAATTTCTTCAGGCGGACCACAAAGTGATACCGGAGAAACCAATTAAAGAATGCTTTATGAGTAGTATATAAGAAGGTCTTTCGAAATAAAAAGAGATGATGATGCTTGATTGCTGGTAATCATTTTACGACCCTGTGAGATTTGTTAGTAATCATGCACAGATCATACATTATTTTTTTTGATTTCATACTGGGACCAAATATGATTTCCTTGATTTGGTGCAAGGATCATACGCATTTTTTTCTGCATGAATTCTTTACTTTTCATAAGGGGATCATGTATGATTTTTTTGACTTAATGCGGGGGTCATATATGAAAACTTGGATTTTATGCAGCGATCATAAATGATTTCTCTGGTTTTTCATAGAAGGATCGAAGTAAGAAATCAAATGTGATCAGTATGAAATCATATGTAACCCTTGAACGAATTCAAAAGAACATCAATCGAGTGATATCAGCTGCATATCTTACGCGGAATGAAATATTCTGTTCGCGCCGTGAATCGCTACTTTTAAAATCTGAAATTCTAAGTCTGATATCTTTAAAAAATTTTCCGAATAATTATGCACCTAAAAGAGCTGAAATATGCTTAAATTATCTAAGAAATGCACTGAAATATAATCGATGACGACATATATCAAACTTACTTGTCAATTCTTGATGTATGTGAACATCAATGAACAGTTAATTGGCTAATATTTCAGGATATTACAAGTTATTAATCCGATCGGATGCAACGCATGACATTGATTCAAAGTCTCATTCTCTCTTATTGGACTTTATTCTATGAAAAGTTCATGCGTATAAATATTTACTCAATCATTGACAGATGTTTGTGTTTACATTCCAAAATCTTTGCATAGTTCATCCTAATAATAGAACAACAAATGGTCAATGTTGAAAACAATTTAGACCTTCAAATTATTCTTTTATTACGAGAGCTGGTTAGTTACCGTTAATAACCAGCGAATTTTTGAGATGAAAATTTTGAACTAGCTGCAAAATATAACTTATTTAGTGCCTAGAAAAACTGACACCGGCTTTTAAAACACATAAGACCTTTTTGGTTATATCAGAAAAAACAAATGGTCTACTGCTAACCAGCAAAAGTAAAGATTTTTTTATTTTTAATTTGTTATAATTTGTGAATTGAGTAATAATTTGTTAGTTATTAATAACTTAAAATGGGTAACGAATGTGACCCCGACGGTTTCTATAACACAGATAACTCGACAGTTTATCACGAACCCGTTTCTGTTCAATATTTGAACGCAATATTTATTCTATTTTTCCTAATAAACGCGCCATTCTTAATAATTCTACCATTTTGCGTGCAAAGATTGCGAACCAACTGTCGGCAAATTATAGCCATGATAATATTATCAGATGCAGTAAATATTGTAAATTTGGGATTATTACTAAAAATGAATGTAGATTTTGCTGAGGGTAAATATTTTGGTTTATGTCTGTTTACAAATCTGATGTCGGACATATCAACTCAGTGGTCTCAAATATGGTTAGTAATCACTTTTTGCCCAGTGAATTGATTCGAGGAAATCTTTTCTAAGATCCCGGGTTTTTCCCAGCTTATACAATGGGGAAATTATGGGAAAGAAACGGGAATCTTACCGGGAAATTAACCGGGATTTGTAAGATATGGTAAGACAGAGTAAGAACTCGCATTTACCAGCTAGAAACCCATGAACTCTCAGAGATCTGGCACTATATACCAGGGAAAGAAACTTCCCGGCAAGATTCTTGGCAAAATCTCCCGGGATCATGGCAGAAAAACCAGGAGGGCAGTCGTTTTCTTATTGATTCATTCAACAAGCTGAGTTATTATTCAAAAATGGTTTATAATTCAGATTATGACCTGAAAAATCTGAGACAAATTGATTCTGATCTCACCCAATTAGTGCCGCCCGAAAATTTTGTTATACGCTCACACTGCTTTTAAAATTTTCAACAATCCTAACATCTTGATTTTGAAAACGACAACAACAAGGGATAAAGTTTCGACTAAAAACAGTTAAAGTAAGGTCTAAACGGATTTGAGTCATGGACAGGCGTTCAATTGTTAACGGTTCAAAAGCCAGGTATGGGTGAGGTGGAATCATATTTGGTTACCCCCTGGGCCAAATCGAACAGGCCTGGTCACCCTGGACCTGACAGAAGTTTCTGGCAAGATTAAAATCCTAAATCGACTAGGGCTATAAATCATGATATATGAAAATGCTACTCTACAATTGATTTTTTTGATCGCTACTTTCTGTAGATGCTTGTCCCTAGTTAACTTAACTATCAACATAAAATTAACTAAACTATCAACCTTTGGTGCTCAATTGTCCATAGACATAAACTTTTATTTTCAATTTCGGATTATTTTTCTAATTTTTTTCCAGCGCTACGATTGCAGTACAGCTCGGGCTTCCATTTTTTTCTGCATTATGTAAAAAAAATTTTAGCTCCATTCTTCTATTTCCACCAGTTCCATTTTTGTCAATGCGGGAGTTCTATTACACTATTGTGTGAACTGGTTAGAAAAAATACCAATTTCTAGACACTAATTTCTGATATTTGATCGAAAAAAAATCATTTTTAGCCCGCAAACCAGTTACACAAATTAAAATAAATTGACAAGTTTTTATGCCAGTCCCGTCCAAAAAAATCGAAAACTGTAAAAAAAAAACAGGTATTTGCCACGTATAAAGTGAAATGTTGTTTTTGTACTGATTATAGTTTCAATAGCTTAATAGAGGCGTAATTAATCAATACAATGTACATGTAACACTAAAAAGGAGAAAAATTATGAGTTTTTGCTGGATATTATCGGCGTTGGGGGTATGCGATGGGGAGCTTGGGTGCGGACGGATCGGTGGTGGGTTGTATTACGTGACAAATGTCGGATTCTGCGAGTAGAAGTACTCAATTTTGATACTATTTCCCACGACAAAAAATTAAGATTAGAGTTATAGGCCTGAGTGGAATCTACCCCAGTCGATTTCGAATGGTTATCTTGCAAGATTCTGGCAGATTCTGCCAGAATCTTGCAAGATTATGCATAATCTTGCAAGATTTCTGCCAGAATCTTGCAAGTTAACCATTTTTCTGCCAGAATCTTGCAAGTTAACCATTTTTCTGCCAGAATCTTGCAAGATAACCATTTTTCTGCCAGAATCTTGCAAGATAACCATTTTTCTGCCATAATCTTGCAAGATAACCATTTTTCTGCCAGAATCTTGCAAGATAACCATTTTTTCTGCCAGAATCTTGCAAGATAACCATTTTTCTGCCAGAATCTTATAAGATATTCATTTCTCTGTCAGAATCCTCTAATATATCCACTTTTTTTGCACAAGATCATACAAGATTAATTGATTAATGCGAGTAATTCTGACAGCAAGAGATATGCGCGAAAGCTCTTCTAAAGTCCTTCGAAGCTCAAAAAAATGGCAAGCCTGTGAATAATCAATTTTTTTGGGAATTGACAAGAAAACTTAAGCGTAAGGAGCTGAATTAAACGAAATGAAGCTGTTTAAGAAGCAAAGAATAATATAACATAATTTGTTCATCAGAAAAGGTAATCTAGACGTGTAGTTATGAAAATCTTGATAAAGTTGAAGGAAAAAGTTTTTGATAGTAGTTTATTTTGTTTTAACAGTTCTCAAAGGCAGATTTTAATTTGTTGTCTTCAGATTATTCATATTTCCATTTTTAAAAACTATTCAGATTTATTATTTTTCTTAAAAAATACGCAACTGATTCTTAAGTAAATTTCTGGTCAAAATGAAATGTGTTGCATGAATGAGAGCCAATAAGAGGAGAGCTCGACCGGAACGAACTTGCAAGAATCTTGCAAGATAACCATTTTTCTGGCAGATCTTGCAAGATAACCATTTTTCTGCCAGATCTTGCAAGATAGGCAGTTTCTGCAAGTTTCTGGCAGAATCTTGCAAGATAACCATCTGGTCTCGACTGGGGTAGTTACAATAAACAAATTTAATTCATTTTTTCTCCAAGTTTGGATATATGCGGAACTGCATTCTACGATGAGAGTTTATATGACTAGCGCGAAAAATAGTGACAAAACTTCGTATCTATTTTCGTATCTATTTAATAGTAACTCCTTTCCACGAGTCTCTTCAGTCTACGTTTGCAGTATCAAATAACGAAGATATTGTCAATTAGACCAAAATGAAAGAAAGCATAGTTCATTATTTAATTCAGAATTAATTGTCCCCTTTTACAAATTGTGAATTAGGAAGACAATTAGCAGTTTTGCATTTACCCATATCACTGTTCACAAGAAAAATTAAGTCTTTGAATTTCCTCTCAATTAAATTCTATCAAGATTTGGGCAATAAAGGTTTACATTCTATTTACAAAACTATTTACATTCTCAAAATCGCGGAATTGAGTTAGGGTTATTGCAAATACTCGTTACAAAATGCGAGCCTTTTTATAAGATACAATTTACTTTTTCCTAGTTTTGAATAACTTTAATCCATCGTGGAAAATGGTTACGAAAAACCGAAAATGCAAACGAAATATGTCCCACACAAATTTCCACACAAAATTTTTATTGAAATTGACATTGACCACATAATAAGGGGGGGGGGGTGTTGGGGATGTTGGCACTTTCAGTAGTTTCGGAATTTCTTGAAGTCTGGTCACAAGTTGCTCTAATTAGCGGTAATTTGAGCGAATACTCTCAAGTTGGCTTCACAAGCAATCAAGACTGTTTGATTGTTTGCAGTTTATTATGACATAATCAAAAACGGACAGCTGCAAGTCCAGTCGACTAAGTTTGCAGCTGTTTGTATTTCATCTGGGCAATCACAGCATATTTATTTTCTCAAATATGACCGCTGTTGAATTCAGCTTATTTTTGTCATGAGAAGTCTAGTTATGTCTATCTAGCCGAATGGGCATCCAGCATAAGTTTTTTTTAAAAAGTTTTTTTAAAAAAAATGAGAACAGCCCAATAAAGGCCGTTTTAGATTTTTTAAAAAAGTTTTTTTAAAAAAAACTGAGAACAGCCCAATAAAGGCCGTTCTCTCATTGGTTTCTTTTTAATGTATTGCCTAAAACCTAATTTTTAGAAAAATTTTGAATAAAATAGAGTAACGAAGGTCTATCATTCATGGTCGTGCCCCCACCCCCCCCCCCCCCACGGCCTTTGGGGTTTGCGACCACGGAGAGGCGGATTTAGGCGCAAACCAAACAAACACCAAAGATAATTAAACGACGACGACCGATTTATATCGCCATTTGTTGAAAATGTCTTGAACCAATCAGACTTTCAGCCAATGAAATTCAAGAACTCGGCCCGAATTTTCATTTTTTTCTCATAATTTTGAAAGCCCGTTCGGCTAAAATTCCTAGCGCCAAATCATGAAAGCTTTTTCATATTATTTGCCAAATAAGCTGACGTCTTTAGGGCGTTCGCTATACGACCAATGATTGATTTACTATTGGACCAGAATAAACAAAACACAATAGCTTTGAAAACCTACAAACAAACAACAATATCATTTCTAATTATACTAAAGATCAAATTTCATGGCCGTGTGTAATGATTGGTCGTAAATTTGTTCTTAAAAAGGACAAGCTAAAGCTGACGCATTTCATTTCAACGTGTAAAATACTTTGGACCAGACAATCTGGGCCTCAATTCTCGTACAAAAAAATTTCATGAAAAACAGGCATTTTTTTTTCGTTAAAAGACAGAGAGATCTCAATATTATTATCGGTAGAAGAAACATTAAACTACCGAAAAATGCATACTTTGAGATCAGAAAATTGCATCTTCGCTTTTTGTAAACTTAATTTATTTATCTTTTCCTATTTTGAATGGAAGAAAATCTTGAATTTATATAAAGGTTTTTTTATTATTTTCCTTTTTTACACTGGCCGTCCCTGGAAATCACAGAATGCCTACTGTAAATTTTTCATGAAAGCATACCCTAGATGAGAAGACCGAAAAAAAACGAAAAATATTGTAAGAAGTCTTCGGTATCTTCGGTTTCAAACGTAAGAAAGCTTCGGTATGGTCGTTTTTAGGCGCTAGAGAGATTCGGTATGTTCGGTCTTACATTTCATTTAAAAAATTGGAGGACAATAAAACATGTTAGAGAATTTAAAACAAAACAACTTTTGAAATGAACAAAATAATATAATTTACTTATAAATTATAATATTTTCTTCATTTTAAATATTTTTTTAAATTCTCTAACTTGTTTTTTTGTCCTCCAATTTTTTAATGAAGTGTACCGACATCACACGAAGACAACGAAGTTTATGTGGCTGTCCCTAATACCCGAACTAGATCTGGTATTCAAGAACAAATGATCAATAATTTTGCCAACATCTTGCATGGTTTTTTATGTTCAAAATTTCTGCGAATTCTGTAATGAAATAAATAAAAGGAATCACAGATATTAGAAAACTGTTGCTCAAACTGTCAAAAAAAATTTGACGCATCAACGTAAAGAAATGAAATCTTTTACTTTTTATTCACCTGAAGAAACTCGAAATAGCATCCCATAATTTTGCAAGATCCAATTTCGACAATTTCTTAAAGAGATTGGTTTTCCGCAGCTGAGACACGCTACTCAGCCTCACCTAAGTGGAAGCTTTTAAAGCTTTGAAATTCATAGTGAAACTTATAAGCTTTATTTCTAAGTTTTGTCAATCAGTAATCTCTTCATCATATTGTCGAGGGCGTTAGTAAAATGTACAGCGCTCACGGGGAGAGTTTAACTGCAGACCAGATGCATTCAAAAATTGGATTTCATTGTTTTTTTAGGAAAACAGCGGATACATGTCATAGCACTAAATTCATAAAAGTTTTATGTCTCACGTGCTTTTTGTTTTGTATATACATAGAAATAATGTTAAAACAATTGCATTTGAATTTATAGAGCTTGAAACAGCTCAGTTACATGCTACAATTAGTGTTTCAATTCAAGTTCAACTGAAAATTGTACGTTTTAAGCACCTTACTCAGTAGAATGATCAGATTTTCGTGCCGGAATTTCGCCTGCTTTGTAGGGATCAGAAATTTTTTTGATGCGACTATCCGATTTTCGTCGTTAAACTAAGTTGAGAAATTGTCCATACACCTGATAAGATACCTTAAATTAACTGAAACATTCAGATAGTTGTGTGATCTATTTTAACAAACCATAACTTGCTTAAACAAATCAGAAAAACTGAGTATGCACTAAATGAACTTCTACTTCAACTTACTTCAAATTATCTGAATAATTTCCTTAATTTTTAGCGTTATCAGCTCAGGTAAATGCGCTCAGGTAAAATTATCATTAAATTTAAGATGAATTTAGTAAAACTTAGTTCAGAAGAGTTAAAGTGATTTTCAGGTACCCCCCCCCCCCTCCCCTCTGTTATTTATCATTTAATTTAATTTTCAAGTAAACTTGGTTGAAATTAATGTGAATTTAAGGTATGTCAAAAAAGCTCATATATGCAAAACTTCACTTTTCAGTTGATACCTTCCCTCAGTACGTTCTGGTTATGTAACCCCGCCCCGTTATATAGCTCGCGCCATTACATAACAAATCATTATGTAAGACATATGACACGTTCGTCTGGGTGTGGAACTTATCGACGCATATCAGTCAACGGAAAAGAACAAAAAAAGTTACTACATAAGAACCCCCGCCTCCAAGAAGTTGAGGTAAACCTTATTGATACCGAAGTAAGCCCTTCTTTCTAAGAAAGTGGTTGCAAGTTACTGGCCAATTAAAGGGATTTGGTTTAAGTAAGTGTAGTCAACTTCTACAATGTATGAAGATACAAAAGTGGAGACCAGCTATAAAAGTAAACACATTTGTTTACTCAAAAAATAATACTAGTTTACTAGACCTTTGCAATGACAAGAAATTCAGAAACTTCGGCAACATGCTTCAAATTTCGCCCGACAAAGGATGTCTCCTAATTTCGTTCATCTTATGTATCCAATTTTCGAGCGAATTTTACTAAGGCGGAAATTTTGGGGTATATACCTCTGCGGTGTAATGGCTTTTCTAATTTCAAATCTGGGAACATAATTTCAGGTCTTTACTCCTCATCTTGAACGTTCTCTTCACAATCAAACCAGCCTATGGTATCAAAGGAACCAGCAATTGGTTCCAGTGCGTATGTCACTGTATTGCCTGGCCTTACGGGGTCATTCTCGTGACCTTCAGCGACGGAATTTTCTTTTACCCTATAAAATACAAACAGGTATATCTTTTTGGTTCTGGTTGTCAAGGAGATTTTCAATTCGAAGAACGAAACAATGAATGCCTGCTTGCGGGAAACGGACGATGGTTTTTTATCCTGTTTTATACTACAGTTCTTATTCTATTTTTATTATCCATAATTGCGTATTTGAAGACATTTTTCGTAGCTCGAAAAGTGTGGAAAGATAACAACGCAAAGGTATTACGTAATTTGTACCAAGATTACGTAAACGATGACCTAATGGACGGAACTTTCATTGCGGCCGACCACTCTTACACGGTTTTCAAAACCACAATTCGTTTGTCGTCAACAGCTTTGCTTTATATTATCTCAATTTTTCCGATTATTGTTGTCCAGTTTTACGCATTAAATAACGGCCCAATTCATGGAAAATATCGCGCCCTTTATGATATTTGGTTCGATTTACTAGGAAACGTAATCGGGGTGGTCAACGTCATTTTTTATGGATATTTCAGTCCAATTTTCAGACACGAAATGATAAGACTTAAAAATCGGTTTAAATCTTTCCTTATAAGGAAATATTACAAATTGACAGGAAAAGCGAACTCTGTGATGACGTCAGACCATGATTTGGAGGTTGAATGCGAGGATGAATTTGATGTTTCGTTCAGCTCGAGTGGTATCGGACGAGACAGTAGTTTAGAATGGAGTCGTGAATACATTCTTCGATGAAGTGAACAAAAATTGGCTTGATCAATCAAAATTTGGATCTATTCTTCTTCGGCCCCATTGATTTTTATTATCCCCATTTGCAAATTATATGTCGTTATATAGCACGTTAATATGTAAGAAAATAGAACGAGCGCCTGGGGGTGATAAAAGATTTATTGTCACTAAGCTGGGGAGGACAGAATAGATCCAAAGATTCGAAGAAGAAAAACTGATAAAAGTTCGTCAAACACTCTAAAACTCTCTCTGGGCATAGACGCATTTTGTTTGTCTGCAAAAATTGTCCTGATTAGCTTATTCAGTTTGACTGTCGAATACATTAATAAACCATAAACTAGCAATTGATAATTTTATCATATCATCTATTTTCTCCTGACCAAAATCACACAATTTTTGATTGCCGCTGATTTTGAGGCATAATCGCGTTTTTTTTTTGCAGTGTCTGCTATATGAAACTATAGATCAGGTGGTGCCTAGATCAAATAAATGAGGCTGATGTCTACGAAGCTAAAGCGGGTGTGTTATTTTTAAAATCTTCTAGTCAGTAATATTCCTGAAAAAGGTAAGAAGTGACGCAGTAACTTTTGCCCGCGTAATATAGAACGACATCATTTCTCGAGTGAAAGGAATTTTTGTCACTCGTCAGTGTTCTTTTTTATATGATATTGCTATTTGTTGGTTGGTACTACCCGCGTCCAGGTTTGTCGGTGAATTTCCGTAAGAAATGTGACGAAAATGAATAATTTTCACGGGGTATTTCTTACACGTTTTTGCGGTGAAAGCGGTGAATCGCGGAGAATTATTTATTTTCACCACATTCAATGGAATTCTTACAAAAAAGAAATTTCTGTAAACGTGGTCGAACCTCTCACCTCCTGCATCTCTACAACTGTTCATTCCACTGCGCCATCTGTCACTTACTTTGTTGATATTTATACTAAAATTAAATCAATTCAATAGGCGTTGAAAAACAAATGCGTTGAACTTTTGCAAGAATTGCGGTGAAATGCTGTGAATTATTTTTTTCGCTGCATTCAATGCACTTATTTCCACCTATTTAGCACATTTCTGACCGCGCTTCACATCAAAATCATTTTCTGAATTCTTACAGAATCCAAATGTTTTTAGCGCTCCTAACGTTTCAACTGCAGACTAAGTGCAATTTAGTTAATTTAAATGCCCTCTGACCACACGGGAATTGATGGCACCAGTCGTTGTTTTGTGCCATATATGACTTTGTATGGTTAAGAATTTTTTCGACTTTTATCAAGAATGAAATTTCTGAAGTCTGTCGGCTTTATTTTTTTTTGAATTATTCTATTATGATTTCCTAGAAAACATATATGATCCTTGTAATACTAATAAAGAATCATACAAACCAAATATGACCTAGTATGATTATTAGGAATCATATATGATCTAGTATGAAATCAAAGAAAACTGTATTATGAGTGACCCGGGCTTTTACTAAAATATTTGGGACTGTGAAAATGGTTTCCTTTGTATCATGCGATACAAAAATAGTTATCATGCGACTTGTTTTCATTTTTTTTGCAATTATGACTACTTGTTGGCTAAAAAGTATGTCTGTTAATTTTTCAATCGTCCATTTGACCGGCCACGCTCTATTTGTTATACGCAAAAATTTGGCAGCTTTTTCCTGAGTTTGGCAATATAATCACAATAGTCTGGAGCTCGATTTATGAAAATACCAGATTCGACCCATTTTTGGTACAAAAAGACCCTACTCAATACATATTGCAAATAAAAAAGTTTGTCTCGACTTATCAAAATCCAGTCCTGACATAACCCTGAGAACAAATGACAAAATGATGAACTAGACTTTAACAAGGGTTATCGACTATGCAATTAACGTGAACATTTACCCCTTCCTCCCCTCTACGTACCCCCACCCCCACAACCCCACCTCAAAAAAGTGGATTTCTAGTTCACGTTTGTTCAAATTCGAGCCCCAGACTAGTGTACTAGCTTTTCGGCTCGGATTTGTTTGTTTTTGTTTATTATCTGGCAGTGACCGGAGTTCTCAACGCTGAAAAAACAAATGTGGTGAACTTTTGCAAGAATTGCGGTGAAAGGCTGTGAGTTATTTTTTTCGCTGCATTCAATGCATTTATTTCCACCTATTTAGCACATTTCTGACCGCGCTTCACATCAAAATCATTTTCTGAATTCTTACAGAATCCAAATGTTTTTAGCGCTCCTAACGTTTCAACTGCAGACTAAGTGCAATTTAGTTAATTTAAATGCCCTCTGACCACACGGGAATTGATGGCACCAGTCGTTGTTTTGTGCCATATATGACTTTGTATGGTTAAGAATTTTTTCGACTTTTATCAAGAATGAAATTTCTGAAGTCTGTCGGCTTTATTTTTTTTTGAATTATTCTATTATGATTTCCTAGAAAACATATATGATCCTTGTAATACTAATAAAGAATCATACAAACCAAATATGACCTAGTATGATTATTAGGAATCATATATGATCTAGTATGAAATCAAAGAAAACTGTATTATGAGTGACCCGGGCTTTTACTAAAATATTTGGGACTGTGAAAATGGTTTCCTTTGTATCATGCGATACAAAAATAGTTATCATGCGACTTGTTTTCATTTTTTTTGCAATTATGACTACTTGTTGGCTAAAAAGTATGTCTGTTAATTTTTCAATCGTCCATTTGACCGGCCACGCTCTATTTGTTATACGCAAAAATTTGGCAGCTTTTTCCTGAGTTTGGCAATATAATCACAATAGTCTGGAGCTCGATTTATGAAAATACCAGATTCGACCCATTTTTGGTACAAAAAGACCCTACTCAATACATATTGCAAATAAAAAAGTTTGTCTCGACTTATCAAAATCCAGTCCTGACATAACCCTGAGAACAAATGACAAAATGATGAACTAGACTTTAACAAGGGTTATCGACTATGCAATTAACGTGAACATTTACCCCTTCCTCCCCTCTACGTACCCCCACCCCCACAACCCCACCTCAAAAAAGTGGATTTCTAGTTCACGTTTGTTCAAATTCGAGCCCCAGACTAGTGTACTAGCTTTTCGGCTCGGATTTGTTTGTTTTTGTTTATTATCTGGCAGTGACCGGAGTTCTCAACGCTGAAAAAACAAATGTGGTGAACTTTTGCAAGAATTGCGGTGAAAGGCTGTGAGTTATTTTTTTCGCTGCATTCAATGCATTTATTTCCACCTATTTAGCACATTTCTGACCGCGCTTCACATCAAAATCATTTTCTGAATTCTTACAGAATCCAAATGTTTTTAGCGCTCCTAACGTTTCAACTGCAGACTAAGTGCAAATTAGTTAATTTAAATGCGCTCTGACCAAAAGGGAATTGATGGCACCAGTCGTTGCTTTGTGCCATATATGACTTTGTATGGTTAAGAATATTTCGACTTTTATCAAGAATGAAATTTCTGAAGTCTGTCGGCTTTATTTTTTTTTGAATTATTCCATTATGATTTCCTAGAAAACATATATGATCTTTGTATGACTACTAAGGAATCATACAAACCATCTATGACCTAGTATGATTATTAAAATCATATATGATCTAGTATGAAATCAAAGAAAGTTGTATTATGAGTGACCCGGGCTTTTACTAAAATATTTGAGACTGTGAAAATGTGTTCCTTTGTATCATGCGATACAAAAATAGTTATCATGCGACTTGGTTTCATTTTTTTTTGCAATTATGACTACTTGTTGGCTAAAAAGTATGTCTGTTAATTTTTCAATCGTCCATTTGACGGGCCACGCTCTATTTGTTATTATACGCAGAAATATGGCAGCTTTCTCCTGAGTTTGGCAATATAATCACAATAGTCTGGAGCTCGATTTATGAAAATACCGACCTCGACCCATTTTTGTTACAAAAAGACCCTGCTCAATAAATAATGCAAATAAAAAAGTTTGGGTCGACTTATTAAAATCCAGTCCTGACATAGCCCTGAGAACAAATGACAAAATGATGAACTAGACTTTAACAAGGGTTATCGACCATGCAATTAACGTGAACATTTACCCCTTCCTCCCCTCTACGCCCCCCCCCCCCCCCACCAACCCCACCTCAAAAAATGTAGATTTCTAGCTCACGTTTGTTCAAATTCGAGCTCCAGACTAGTGTACAAGCTCTTCGGCTCGGGTTTGTTTGTTTTTGTTTATTATCTGGCAGTGACCGGAGTTCTCAACCCTCTGTACCCACTGTTGTACTTTGAGAGGAGATCCTCCATAGTCTTGGGAGAGGACATAGTCTTCTCAATGTTACTGGGAGGGTTCATTCTTCCAGGGTAAGTCAAGTTCTCCTAAAACAGAAATTGCGTGCCCATAAGATTGATTAATTTGAATAATCTGACGTCTTGATCTGAAATTATGTAAATTTGTAATCAACTATATTTCTCCTGTTTTATTACTATCAACCCAGGCTTAGCCTTTTTTGACCAATCAGAAGAGCAGGCTCGACCCAAATTGCCTATGAAAAGACCTTATCTTGGCCCATTTTCTTTGCTTCGGGATTTTTTTTCAATTCTCGACTTTAAAACGACCTGCTTCTAGATTTTTGGCTCAACCTAATTTTTTGCTTCTGTAATTTTGCTGGACTCAAATTAACCTCGCTGGATTTTAGCTCGTCTCAATTATTCTGCACGATTTTTTCTCGACTAAAAACATTAAATACAAAAACAAGAGTAAAAGCAAAGGTTCTTCTATGAGTCTGCATTTCTGCCTCAAAATTTGTACGTTCAATTTTATTGCTTACTATTGGTTATAACGTAGTCAGCATGTATGCGCCGTCAATTTTTGCGGCCCAGAAGAACCAAAAATCTATCATAAATCTGCATTGTTGCTTCAGAAGAATCAAAACTTATTTTGCAAGGGTAAACAGCTGAATAATGCAACATTTTGATCATGGCTAATGGGAAGATGACCGCTACAACTCAACAATATTCAATAAACCAATGTGGTAATATAGTCCAGCTGCGATACCTGTTTTATCTTAAGATTTCCAAAGATTCTAATTCTTCCGGTAGTTTTCTATCAAAGTATTAGGTTAGACGGCGGTGGTGCAATCCTGTGTGGTCTTGGTCCGTTGCTGCTTCTGTACGCAAAGAAGAAAACATTTTTAAAAGATTTTTTGAATTTGAAAAAAGCAGAATTGGGAAAATAATTTTGCTCAAATCATGAAAGGACCATGTTGGACCCGAAATCTCTGAGAAAAGATTTTTTAACTCGTCCAAGGAAAATACTTTTGCTCGATTTTAACAGACTGCTTGACTTTGTGTTTTTGGTCACTTTTACACTCCCCCCCCCCCCCCACTAGACTGCTTGAGCCTTTCATAATTCGAGGGCTATACCTGGGAACTGATCATTGCTTGTACACTCCCTTTGCCCTGATGTCTTAAATCTGAAATTGGAATTGAAGTATTTTTTTAATAGTAGTTTCAAAATTGACAGTGCCAGTGGTCAAAATGCCAGAAGTTGCTATCTACATAGCTAAAATTTGACTTTCGTTGATGTTCCTCAGTTTAAAAACCTCAAATTCGTGCACTAGAGATAGATTACGTGGCTCTGCTTGAAGTCATTGATATCTTTGGCGTTTATATAGAATCGCGCAGCAATTCGGGATGTTCAGCCAAAATTTCGACGTGACTTCCGCAGAGTTGCCTAACCTCGCTTAAAACACTCAACTTGCACTTTTTAAAGTGACGAAAGTTCATGAAAGTCAAACTTTTGGCTAAGTATAAAGTAACTTCTGGCTTTTTAGCTTCTTGCACTGCAAACTGTTTGCATTTTATATTGTGCTGGTGCTTGTTTGAAAGCTTCAGAAGTCAGTCCAATTTTTTGGCAGAACATCTTGAACGGCAGTGCGGTTCTCAATAAACGCCAGAAGTTCTCAATGACTTTGAGCAGACGTAGCGTATACTTTCTATGACGTTGCCGAAGAAGTCAAACATAATTTCACGTGGCAAATTAGCAAAGACGAAAAACCAATGTAATCTTAATTAGTGTTTACAATAATTGTTTTTCGGTTTTGTACAGAATTCTTTGCAGAAGACAGAATATCTATCAGAAGTAGACAGACGTATACGATACAAGCTGTAACAGCATATGACAGAGGTCTTAGTAATGGTTAAGTGACTCTGCTTGAAGTCACTGAGAACTTCTGACGTTTATCGAGATCCACGGAGCGGTTCGAGATATTAAGTCAGAATTTCGAAGTGACTTCTGCAGAGTCACTTAAGCATGCTTAAAACACGAGAAGTGCACGTTTTAAAAGGACGAATGTCAACGAAATTCAACTTCTGGTTAAGTAGCAACTTCTGGCATTTTGATTTCTGGCACTACAGACTTTCGGCATTTTAAAATGTGCACGTGAGTGTTTTAACCCATATCAACAGCTGATTTGTCCAGACAGACCGTCCCAGACGGAAAGTACCTATGTTGAGAATTTCGAGTGGTCAAATATATTCTCGCATTCAAAAGAGCCTTTGTCAACACTTAAGTTCCTTCAAAATTATATATGGGCAGACTTTCGTGCTTTCAATAATGTTAATGTTTCCATACTGTGTGATTTTGAACTCCATCGTTTATTTAGGTCTGAACATAGGCACTTTCGGCCTTCAACTTAGCCGGGTAACTTTTTGAGATTTACGAGCAAATTAGGAGATTTAGATCTATTCTGTCCCCCCCCCAGTGTTTTTTATGACCCCCCAGTTGCAAATTATTTGTTGTTATATAGCACGTTAGTATGTAATAAAATAGCACGTGCGCCTTGGGGTCATGAAAGGTTTATGCGTTTGTGCTCACTAAGCGGAAAGGGGGGGGCAAAGCAGAGTAGATCCGGAGATTTTGATACTAAAAATGCGTATAATGAGTAGATTCTGAGAGGTGGAATATGTATGTTGCAAAATATCACCAACTAAGATGAAGGGGCGGGGGGGGGGGGGTGTACAAACGGAAAATATCAAACTTCAAACGCACCATGTGAAATCGGCCGATGATGTCAGGGTTGGAATGCAGAATCTGAAACAAAACAGAAATTTTGGTTCACAATATTTTATTGCACCCCGGGTGAGGGGGAGGAAATATGAATCGAAAATTAGCCTCTGGGGTGAGTACCCTCCCGGACGATAATTCAATGGTCTGTATCGTGCTTATTGTCGCACTAATTCAAACCATAATCGAGTTGTCTCGAATCTTATACTGACACTTTCGGATCACGCATTAAGCAAACGTTTAATTTCAGGGTCTTTCCAATTATAGCCCCCCCCCCCCCCCCATTAAAATATAGCCCACCCCCCATTATGGCATAATTACCATGATTGGGGGGGGGGGGGGATTATAGGTTATCTGACCACTAAGCTGAGGGGGGGGGGGGGGGGGGGAGGGGGGCTATAATGGAAAAGACCGTAATTTTATTTAAAAAATCAATTGACTAACTTTTCTAAAAACAGCACACACTGAAACATAATTTGAACAATAATGTTGTTAAGATAAAACTTTTTGATAATAAAACGTCGAGATACACACAAACATGCGAGATTCTTAATCGTGTTCCAAGATATTAGGCTTTTTTGCCAAGATACCATCAACCATATCAAAATCGATCATTAACATTCAGCTTAGCAAGAAACAACAGTGATAATCATAGAGACATGGAGAAATATAGCCACATTTGACCGGGGGGAAGGGGTCCATATTTTCACTAACTGGGTTTGCTGGTCGGTAATATCTGGAAAAGACAATCGGATCCGAAGTTCTCTTCATTGGTGAGTCCGGATACCCTCTACGTCTGGCAGCTTCATTGTTAAAATCAAACGAAGTGCTTCTGTCCAGGTAAGTTGGGTATGGAAATATCCCACTGCCGAAGTGCTTGTGCCCCTTGGCAACGAAGACCGGGGGTTCCGCTTTGGGTCTGTGTGAGTCTGGAAGCATTAGGGAGCCGAGACCAGCGTAGCTTCTGTCGCGACCCCAGGGTTGCTTGGGCAAATGGCCAACTTGGTCTTTGTACCGAACGAACCTGTGTTTAAAGTTTATTCAAAGAATTTTTGAGAAATACCCGGGTCGAGGTTTTTGGGTAAATTTTTGTAAGAAATTTGCCACAAAAGTCGATGCGGTGAATTTTCGTAAGAGATGCGGTAAATTTTGCGGTGAATTTTTGTACGAAAAGCGGTGATTGCGGTGAATGCGGTGAAAATAAATATTTCACCGCATTTCACCGCATTTTTTTAAAAAAATTCAACGCAAAATTTACCGCATCTCTTACGAAAATTCACCGCATCGACTTTTGTGGCAAATTAATGTAAGAAATGCGGTGAAAGTGGTGAATGCGGTGAAAAAAAAAATAATTCACCACATTTCATCGCATTCCTTACAAAAATTCACCGCGAAATTCACCGCATTTCTTACAAAAATTTACCGCATATGTTTTCCAAAGTTTACTCAATCTAATTTAAATTCACAAGAAATTGCTAGGATGTAAGTGACAGGTGGCCCAGTGGACTAAGCAGTTGAATGCATGTAGGGGGTGAGAGGTTCGAATCCGTGTGGGAAAAATTCTTTTTTGTAAGAAAACTGAGAATGCTGTGAAAATAAATAATTCACCGCAATTGACCGCATTCACCGCAAAAAGATGTAAGAAATACGCGGTGAAAATTATTTTTTTTCACCGCATTTCACCGCATTTCATACTAAAATTCACAACCAAACCTCGATCCGGGTAAGCAAAAAATTGGACTCAAAATTGCCAGGAGTAAAAAACCAATTTCAAAAAATTTTAGATTCGGAATTGCGGATTGAGAATTACAACATTGAGAACCAATTGCGAAAATTCTATTTGCAACACGATAGAAAAAAATTTCCTATAGAAGAGATAGAAAAGAATAAAAATTGTTCAAAATAGGAGTGGAAACTTTTCACGTTGCAGAACAACTCGCCTTGTTACTCAACTTTGAAGTTATTTAAAATAAAAAAGACTTCTAAAAAATTTATTCAAGAGAATGGTTGTTGAGAATACACAATTTCAGTTGATAGTTCTTCTCTGCTTTCTTAACGTTTCTTCCTCATTTTGTTGCCACCAGTCTCTTCAACAATGATTTCATTGATAATTTCTATGATAACGTAAAATTCTTACAAAATTATAGTAAAGTAAAGACAAATTAACGGGATAAAAATTGACTGCTAGGATTTCGCCACTTAATTTTAGATGAGGTTTAAATGCAACAAACGTCAAACTAAACGGCGATATTTTGCGTCATGAAAGGTTATAATCCGAGAGCATAAAAACTGTTATTATAAAATGTGGGAAAATAATTGTATCGAATTAGGCCTTAATAATAAGAAAATAATGGCAATTGTTTCGATTCGGGTCAAGTTTAATTACTAGGTATCATTTTCTGCTTCACACCCTGTGGCTTATAGAGGACCGTTCAAAAATAACAAAGTTCCAAATTAAGTTGAAAACATTCTTTTAAGAAAATATTGTAAGCCATGCTTTTCAAGTATTTAAGCGTCAAGGCTGTCATACGCTATGACAGATGACAACTTTTTTATCACAATTTTGTTGTAAATTACCTTGAACGAAGTTTACCCAGTTTGAGGTTTTTTTGTTTTCATACCAGTATAAAACTTGATTTCAAACTGTCCCTAATTGATTTCTTAGTACCAATCTAGTATAAAATTAAAAAATCAAAAAATCATATATGATCCTTGTATGATTACCAAGAAATTATAAATCTTTTTTTCCTTAATTTTATTTTCTTCCTTTTTGTTGATTCCCCCGTGAAACGACATCACTTATGCGATTCCCCCGCATCATTTTGTGATCCGCTCAAGTAAACTGCAGTGCAACAAGTAGGTGGAGAACAAAACTATCTTTACGACTCCAGTTTTTATATTCTCTGAAACTAGTTTTTATCTTTAAATGCTCAGTCATTAAAATAGCTTAATTTTTTTGCCTTTTTTCAAATAACATTCTAAATGATTTGAATCCAAATTCATTGTTTTAACGCAACCAAATAATCAATCGTGGACTGCACATACGTTAGATTAAATTTTATTGCCCCGCTGGCTTTTTTATACCGGAAATTATGTCATCAGTCAAGGTTTTGTGTACCATATATGACATTGTACGATTTTCAAGAATTTTCTTCTTTTTTACTGAAAACAGAAATTATACATTTTTCCGTCATTCAATTTTTTTGTATGATTTTTTTTACGATTTTCAAGAATCTTATATGATCTTTTTATGACAACTAAGATGTCATATATGACCTTGAATGATTACTAAGAATCATAGATGACTTGGCATGAAATCAAAGAAAGTTGTATGATCGGTGACCTGGGTGCTTAAATTTAAAGTACCAGTACGCGTTTGAGACTATACAAAAAAGTGAGCACAACAATTGTCCTAACTCAATTGAACGAATCGTTCAGGTTCTCTAATTGGCTTCTTTGAATTATAACAACGTGCAATTTTTGTCAAGTTATGGTTCCACTATCTAGTAGACAATGATTATAATTTTTTTGCTTTTCAAAAAATTTTTGAAAAAATATGAACAGTGAATTAGTTATAACAAACCGTTGTTTTTCTTGTTTGTCAGAGCATCAAAAAAATTTTGAATAATGGTCTTAGAAGAAATTTTCAGGGGATACGGCAACGTGTTCGACAGTTTTACCAAACATCGTGAAAACTAACCACTTCCCAAGAACGTAAAAAAGCCATTTTCAAGAGTTATATTCTAATTTACGTCAAAAATTTCGAAATGTGATGAAACCGCCATTCTTTACAGCTCATTCATATCATCTCTTTTTTTGCTGTCAGTTCATTCTCTGCTTGATTTCTGTTCACTTTGAGATGTTGAAAATTTAATTTCTCGTGCCTTGTTCTTCCAATTAGCCACTTGTCCTCAAAAGTTCCAGCATCTAATTTTGTTATATTTTGGCAACAAATTTTGTGAGAAAACAGCTGAGATAACTGACAAGCGAAGATATACTCAACGCATTACAACGCCCAAAAGAAAATTTCTCGCATAATAAAGCGCTGAAATAGTGCTTACACCCCGCACGGCACGGGTACCGACCCAAACAATGAAATCAGACATATCTGCATTGACATTTTATTCGGAGTTATTGTCGCCTTGAAAACAGAGGAGGTCGATATAGCCGGATTGACGTCTACCAGAATGAGAAAAAGTCAAGCGCGATTTTGTAAATTTCTTCTTTGGAAAAACTGGGCGAATGTCCGGAGTCCTATCGGTGGTCGCTTAGAAGAACCCAATTTGGGAAATCTTACCTTCTGTCCAGGGTGGTTATGGGTTTCTTATCAGTGTCTGGAAAGTGGGTTTCATTTGCCGAGAATGTCTTTGAAACATAATCTTTCCAAACGTGTGTGCTGTACAATTCTCGATCATACGTACCCATTCTATAATCCCGGGTTGACCTTTCTTGGCAACCATATCCAAGATCCCTACTTGGTTCCAAACGCGCCATACAAAATGTTTATTCCATATTCTTGCCGGTTTCCAAGTTTCGTCATCATATGCATTTTTTTTGCGTTTCAGGGATTCGATGGAGGGGTTGGTGTAATATGGCATAGTTTGAAATTTCGTACGGTCAGGTATATGGTTGCTAAGTTTTCGTGGTTACCGTATATGGCTAGGATATGATTGCTAAGATTTATTTATGGTGGTCAACCCGGGATTTCTCCAAATCAAATAAGCTAAATAATTTTTTATTAATTCACAAACAAACCGACCATGCAGTTAATGGTCGCTAGGCCGGCGTTTAAAATAAAGCAGGCAGGTCCGCGTGGTTATTGTAGATGAAAGACAAAAATAATAAATCGCTCTATGTTTAAGTATAATAAATATAATCTTTTGTTGCTTATCTCTCTCTCTATTATGCTTAAAAATCACGCCGTCTTAATTCTTGAGACTAGTAGCAGATGTTTAAAATTTGACGGAGAGATTTTGCGCGCTTTTGAGTGCTTATTTGCTCAATTTGAAGTGAACTTTGATCAAATTAAGCTTTAGTTGAGGCAAGCCACCAAACAAAAAATTAGCTAATTGTTTTTTTACACTAGTTCTTAAAATATCTTACATGCATGTCTTAATCAGACATCAGTTTGGGGGTAATCAGGAGGCGGGGGGGGGGGGGGTAATCGGGTACTAAACTGCGAAAAATTGAACACAATTTTATCTGACGATTGACTGAAGTTGGAAACAGAATAACCCAGGTTGAGGTCCAGACCCACATTTTCGTCTGATCAGACTTTGCAGACCGAAATAATCTTTGATCAGACTTTTCAGATCGAAGGGGTTCTAATCAGACCAACTTCAGACCATGGTCCAGACTCAAATTCAGACCATTGCCCAGACTTTAATCAGACTTAAGTAACCAGTTGGAAGACATTTCGTAGACTGAAAGGTTTTTCGACTGGAGGCGATAACTTTTGCTTCCAGGATCATAGTATCATCAGCTCTGAATTATAGTATTTTCGCTGAATCAAGTTAACAACTTAACTGTACTCAAATTCTGATCATGTCACTTTTATCATGAAAAATCTAACTTCAGGCAAAAATTCAAAGGCTGTGCAGAAAAAAAACTGAAAAATTTTACAGACTTAATTTTTGTGGGTCAGAAATTGTTTTCAGCTTCTTTCTCTATTCAGCTTTCAAAACAATCCAGTATGGAACTGATAAACGAAACACCTGCAGCCAATCGTTTTTGACCTCAAGCCCCATCTTTCTGTCATCATTAAAAAATTTTATGAATCATGGTTATGGTTATGGTTTATATATGCGCATGATATATTTATATATATATATATATATATATATATATATATATATATATATATATATATATATATATACATATACATATAAACGGAGAAAAATGGAGTAATGTTGAAAAGGATAATGTTTTTTGTTTTGCAAGTGCGTGTTTTTCTGTTTCTCCGTCACAGCTTTTCCACAGGTTAGTTAACATTTCTGACATTTTCACACTGAAACGTAACTCTATTTTAGCGGCAAGATGCAGTCCGGGCTAAATCTCGCAGTAACTTTGAAGAAAACGCATTCTAACTCACTAAAGAACTTTACCTGCTTTTTTATATGAATTGAAAACATATAGGAGAGTTCTCAAATATTGGTTTCCGAAGGAATTGCATATCAATATGAGATGAAATAAACAATAAAACAACCTAATTGAGTTCTCTTCTTTTCTTTCCTTTCTTTTCTTTCCTTAAGTGGTTTTGCTTACTGATGTTATATCCTTGAATGTCATCTATTGAAACAATTTAGTTAAAAAAACCATAGTTCAAAAAACATAGCTCATAATGTTCAAAAACCACTGAGAAATCTGTATACAATTTACGGTAGAGAAGCTCAAAAACTTGAAAAAGAAAATTTTGTTTTCCAATTTTCCAAAAACTTCCCACTTTGATTTTTTATTTTTTGTTTAAAATTTTGAAAAAACTGATTAAGAATATTTTCATGTAGAAAAAAAATTAGGTTGACAGTCGTTTGAAACAGCAAAAACAAGTAACATACAAAAGAACTAGAAAAATAGACTTTTTCTTTTTTTTTTCCAGAAATTAACTTTCTGTTGTTCTTGACACAGCTATCATTTACTTGACAGATTCAGCAATATGTCAATTCAATTAGTTTTTTGGTAATGTAGTTGACGTGATATTTAGGTGTGATTTAAGTATCAACAAAACTTCAAATTTAATTTTTTTCGAAAGTTAATTATGATCACCTTCTTAATTCCAGAGGAGAAAATGATATTGTAAACAAAGTTTCCCGGGAAATCAGATTTTTACTCTATTTGTTTAATACAAATAGTTTGTCGAGGAAGCCAGGGAACCATCAAAATGACGGAGGAAACGTTTTAAATTTGTTTTGTCTTTTGGTAGATCTCCGAAGCAATTGTTTTCTATTTTTATTGCACATAATTCGTATAACAAAACTGAAATTGGATATAATTGAAATTTTGATTCCTGGTTCAAAATTTTTATGAATTTTGTTGTATTGGCAAAAAATTGAGCAAAAATTGGAGTATGCTGATTAGACACGATCCCCTTGAAATGATAAAGAAACCGATTTTTTTCTTTTGAATAATATTTTGTTCATGAAATTTAAATAAAATTTCCTGATTGTTTATTTTTCATAAAAAGGTTTAACAATTCAATATAGATTTTTATTTTTAAAAATGGAAACAATTTGTTACAATTATATCCTTAATTGCTAACATAATTTGATATCCTATTTTTCTATATGGTTTCTTTATTTTCTCTACGATTCGTACATAAAAATTGAAAAATTGATTGAATAATAAAAAGCTGTCATCTTATATTAATTCCCTTATTTTAAAAAAGTGTTGAAACAAGAAGTTTTGGATAGCAAGTCCTTTATTATTCTCATCGTTCATAGAGTTTCAGAGAAAACGGGCGAAAAGTTACTCCAGCCTTTCCTTTTTACATTTGTAAAAGTTTCTTTCAATCGTTTCAAAAGAGTTCTATGTGATTGATTATTTTTTCCTAAGAGTAATTCGCTAGCAATTATCTCAAAATTATTGTAATTATTGATAGTATTCGAAGATAGCACATAAAACAGAAATTACTCTTTGAGAAAAAACTGCAAAATAAAACATAAATGAATACTATCAGCATCGGTTTACATTTTAATAATGCTTTATAATTAATTGCACAGTTTTGTTGCAAACTTCAGCGAAGAAAAATGGAGGCTTGCTGAAATTTATTTGCACATATTGTTCCAAACACCTCATCCAAGTTCTTGACTTAATTGTCATCAAACAAAAAACAGAAAGGAAAAATTTTGATACTAAACATAGTAATGGATTCTCAAATTTGATTGACGGTTTTTGAAGCACAAACAAAAGTGTGTTTGCCCAAATTCAATGTGTTTCCACTAGCTTGGACAAATATTAAAACAAAAAGAAACAATTGTTCAGGATAAAACCAACCTAAAACAGACTTTCATGCAGAAAAACAGTCGTCAAGTAAACACAGCTTTGGGTAAAAGTCAACAAATGAGATTCTGAACAATATTTTATTTAATTCCAGCCAAAAAATAGTAATGATCATTGATTTGACTGCTAAACTGTTTTAATGCATTTAATGGTCAAAAAAAGCAAATGACAGAACCAAAGCAAAACTAAATATAAAAAAAACCTAGTGAATCTGAAAAAAAAACACTTTGTGAACTAGTTATGCTAACCAGTGTTGTTACATGTTCTCATTGCAGATACAGCAAAATTAAAATAGCGAAAAATTATCTTGCAAAGCACCAAAGGAAGTGGAGAAATTGGAAAACTGCGAAATTCAAAAAATTATGGGAATTGGTGTCGTCAAAGGTATATTTTCATTTTCAGAACCATCTAAGTTCGTTTTTTTCAGATCAAAACCAAAATTCACAAAACAATCAGTGCATGTAAAATTACCAAGGAATACAATGTGCTCAAAATAATTCAAATTGTCATCAGATAGAGGGTTGCAAATGACATTTAGGTGCACAAAAGAAATGAAATTGTCATCAGATTGAGGGTTGCTTAGCAAATGACATTGTCTATCAACTTAAAGCTCTAAGCAAACTGAAAAAGAGGGCGAACAAATTTTTTTTTTCTCAAACTATAGCAGGTTTTTGGATAACTTCCTAATTCAGATTCCATAGCACTGGAAATAACAGAGATTTGACTATCAATTACCTAACATCAGCTCTGCGGCAACATCAGCCTGTGAAAGTTTATGAGCCTATGCAAACGCCGAAAAAGGGAGATTGAAAACTGAACTGTCCCTTTTTTGAAAAATTATTTTGTTGACGATATCAAAACCAATCACATTCAGTTGAAAAAATTAACTCCCAGTTGAATTTATGCTACAATAGAGAAAAAATCTACAAAAAAGATTAAGTAACAAAACGCGACCAACAGTGTACGTTTTTCAGTGTTTAAAAAATTTCTTTTGAAATATATTGGCTTAATTTCAAAGAACCTGCAACCTATGTACAAAATATGCTAATCGTTTTATTTTATTCATTCTCGGCTGTTATTTGACACTGCTTCCTTTCTCCACTGAAGGATAAAATGGAAAACAAACATCAAGACATACAAAAACAACGAATGAAGGCAAGATTAAAAACGACTTCAGATGCTAGAAAATAAATAAAAACCGAGACTCTTTATTATTGAGATTTAAACCAGCAACGAGAGATAAAATCGCAACAGTTATGGTGAAACTCAGAGTTCACAACTTTTTAAAAGCTAACAGTATCACTGTCATAATGTGATTAATGGGATTAAGTCAGAAATGGACAAAAGGAACTACCAATAGAGAAAACAAGTGAAAAACTCATTTTTCAAAAAAAATTAAACTTAAGTCATACAAAACAATAAACAGCAGCAAAAATTAAACAAGACCAATTTAAATTGTGCTCACAATAGTTGTTAAAGGAGACCAATGCGACTTGTCGGCAAGAATACTAAATGATAACAATACAAGAAGAACAAAAGTTAATGCAAAATCTCAAAATTGTATCAAAAAAATTGTCGGAGCCTTAAGAATAGTAAACCTGTAAATGAAAAAAAATTATACACGTTGTCGTAGTTAAAATTACATTCACAGAAAATACGGGCAAAACGGCCAATTATAAGGCTACACGGTAGCACAAAAAATACAATCAAAGTTTGGGCACAGCTCGAAAAATCAATTAATTTTTATTTCAACGTTTTTTCTTTTTAAAAAAAGTTTTAGTTGATCGATTTTAGCATGAAAATAAATGCGGTACTTAAACCGTATAAACCCTATACCATTTGTTGGCGCATTCGCAATCCGATGAACAGAAAAAACAGAAGATTGGTTGCTTTACGTAGAAAAAGGATTTATAAACAACAAAAAACTAACTCCAATTTTTGGACCCACTTCATAACAAATCTGCCAAAAAGCACGCTTCTCATCTATTTACATTAACTGTTCTTTTTACTGAATAAATAGATGTGAACGAGAGATTATTAAAAAATCAGAATCGAGTAATTAGATTCGAATTTAAATGCGTATAATAAAGGAGAAAAAGTTCTTTTAACCTAATTTTAACTAAATAATACGATGATATGATTCAAATAGTCGAACATTGAAGTCATTTTAATATCGATCATTGAAAACCGTACTTCGAGGAATGAAACCGTCCAATGTACTGCATTGCCATTCCATATTCAAGAAATTGCAAGAAATTGACCGAAAATAGAAAAAAGTTGTACAAAATGTAATTTTTGACAAATTTGTCAAATATCAGTTCTCCAGAGAGAGCTTAAAAATTGCTCAAAAGATTATGCTCAAAAGATTGCATAAAAATTACACCTCTGGCCTACAAAAAAATTATTACATTGCCATATTATTTCCGTCGCTTCACTCATTATCGTAACGTCGGCATATTTTTCGTCCTTTAACTTTTTAAATCTCCGTATTTCCTTTTTTTTCAAAAACGTCGCTCTCCCAAAAACACTTCATTTTTGATTCCTATCTTTCTGCTCTTTATTGCGTTCAACGTCGTATGTCTTTGTTTTGTTTATTCCGGTGATGTAGTGTGTTTTCATATGTGATGAAGTATGTTTATGTTTTTGTTGCAGTATGTTGATTACGCTAGTATGCTGGATGATCGTTTTGCTCTTGTAGCTTTCTAGTGTGTGACTTAATTGACTCACGTGTTACTGCTGGATTGTCGCCTGACTTTTTCAACTTCACTTGTTTACTGGCTCTCCGGTTGTAGTATATTAATTTTTGTCGCTGTATTTTCCTGTGTAACTGTATGATTGACTGTTTATTTGGTTTTGTTGCCTTCTAATGTGTGACTAAAGTTTGCTCTGCAGTTATGACTAGACTGTTATTTCAGTTTTCCAGCTGTAATACTGTACAAATACATTATCGTAGTTTATTTAACTTTTGCTGTAGTTGAAATAATATTGTTAGTACGCTCATTGGTTGTTTTGGTTTGGGTATTGCTAGGTTTTGACTTAAGTTTGTTCTGGAGTTACGCCCAGTTAGTTTCTTGATCTTTTCATCCTTATAGTACACTACTGCGTAGCCGTAAGTTTATTGGTTATCGGTAGGTGAAGTCCCATAATGACTTGTGCTGGTTTGTCTTGCAGTAGCTTTTCTCCTTCTTCCTTAAATGTGATTTAAGTTTGTTCGGGAGTTATGCAAAAATGTTTGGTTGTGTTTGTTGATGTGATCCGCTAGCATAGTACTTCCTCATATCTTCTCTCGTTACCTGCTCCTTTCTCGCCCCTTTCCCCACCTTTCCGTTTTTTGCTCGCAACTCGCTCGAATGTTCCGTTCAACCTCTCCGTTTTCCCGCCGAATTGTTCGCCCAACATCCCATATTCCCCTTCATTCCATTTCGTTCTCCATCCCTCTGTGCGCTGTTTGCCGTACCTCCCGCCCATCCGTTTAGTTCCTCGGCTTTGTTGTGCTGTGTTCGCTCAACTTTTTCCGTCACGTCCGTCTTGCTTCCCGTTTCTCGTCCGCGTTTCCGCCCTCACCGTTCTGTTTACTGTTTCGTCGTGCGCCGTCCACCACTCTTTCTTATCCCGTCTGTTTCATTCCCCTTATAAGCAGGTTAGACGCTCTCTCAAACTTGTTACTCCTTTTCGTTCAGTACGGTGCAACTCGGTAATCTTTTCTTGCTGTTAGACGGTTTGATTATCAATTCATGTGTTTTTTGAAAGTTAATCTACTTTGAAAAATTGGCCATTTCAAGATCATGGCCGAATTAAATGAGAAGTCGAACAAGCTCTATAGTGCCAGATCTAATGTCGAGTCGGAGTTACCTAACATCCACAAAGACACGATTGACGCCATAGGTCGGCAACACAGGAGGGTTAAAGCTTGGTTTCTAGGTTGAAGGATGCCTTCGGTAAGTTTCTGCAGAAAAACAAGGAACTCTATGACCAGTTGAACCGAGAGCCTAGATTCAATTTTTCCTGTGGTTGAGCTTTGGTTGGATGATGTACCTATGTACCTAAGGACAAGGATAAATTCTTGAATGTTGCTAGAAGCTATATTGACTCCTTTTCTGACCACCGAGAGTCAGTATGCAAGGGCATTAATCCTGAAGACTACTCTAAGAAAAGTTGGCGCCTAACAACTTAAAAAATGTCTAGTCAGCGTAAACATGACTTTCTCACGGCAAAACTCAAACGCCAAGAAGTTGAGAAACGCGAACAAGATTCCTTTTGCCTTGCTAAACAATAACTCGAAAGTGCTATGCTAAAAAGGGAGCTTGAAAAACAAATGGAGCGGACGGAATTTCAAGACTTGGAGGAAGACCATCGCCAGCGTGTTGCCGCAGCTATAATGAATAAGTCCGGACTGTTGGATAACCGTTCCATGTTCAGTCACAACTCAAGTAAACTAATTTACTTGAAACTAAAGGATCATTTCAAAGCCAGAACCACATACAGATTTGGTTAAAGTCAATTCCTCCCGCAAAAAAATGCTGCCTCAAGTGAGCCAAACTTGTCGCTTCCTGCAACCATGGTTCAGCAACCATCGGCCCTTTCGTTTGAGATACTGCCGTTAATAATCCTCCAGAAAACGTAGGTAATGTTGCTGGCAACCTAAACCATATTGAAATTTTATCTCAGTTCACACAGGAGTTGAACTTTCTATGGCTTGGCAAGAGGCGTTGTATCGAGAATCTCTCCAGGCTCAAGACTGCAGCAAGCTGACTTTGACCAAGAGATGGGACACGCAATTAGGCCTCCAGCCAGTGGAGTGGTGAACGCAGTGGACCAAGTACCAACCGACGTACAAAATGTGCGCTCTCAGCACTTCAGTCACCTATATATCATCCCCGGTCACCGAGAATTGTTACGGCAACACTGAACACGCACTCTTTTGTACTTGATTTATCAACAAACCGACAGGTAACTCAAAATCGTGATCAATTCACTGTACAATTATTATCAAAAGGCACTAGCATGCCTGGCCAGTTGCGTCTGTGTAACTTTCTTGTTCCACAACAACAGAATCCACCTCTAAGTAACATTTCAATGAGAACACTGCTCCCTAATAATAACCTCATGCATATTGTCCCTCCACCTCCTAACCCAATTGCGAACCCGCCAACTTTAGTTCCACCTCACAAATGGTTTATCCTCAACTTCCCGTGATTCCGTCGTTTAACCCATAGAACGCAACAATATACCTACCCATCCCCAACAATTGACAACAAAACATTGTCTTTTCCCCTCAAGTCTGCGTGGCACAGTGCCCCACCTCAGCAACAGTTCCCATTAGTTGTAACCTTGATTTAAACTTGTTGCGTCTTCCTCAAAACATCCCCCCAGTAGCCAGTCATGTGACAAAAAAGCAGCCGTTTTCAAAAAGTTCAAACGGACATTATCCCATACACTGCTAGCCCCGTCATAAGTCATGCCATCCCGCAATTGACAGCAAAAATTGTTAATAGTTACCCCGCTGCAACCTGTAATATTCGAGATAAACCCTTCATTACGACAACTAGAATCGCACTACCCTTCGTCAGGACAATTATTCCTCCAATGTACGGTCATACTGCTCCCAAGCTGTTGCACTGGGGTGGGTCATTGCATCCCATGCCTCCACCGCCAACAGCCGAAAACGCAGGCATTAATAAATCTTTAGTTGACGCCATAATCAGCAAGAGGAATTACCCACTACCCAATTGGAAGTTGTCCCAATACAGTGGTGATCCGTAACAGTGGCACGAATGGTACGGTCAATTTAAAAGCGCAATTGACTCTCAGACTCTAACTGATGATGTTATACTGACATACTCTAAGACCCTCGTAACTGCAATGAGGACTTTAGAACGTACCTTTCGTCAACCACAGGGGGTCGTAAGCGCCGATTTGGACAAGCCCAAAATTTTCCAACAATGAGGATGCGCAATAGTGATAACGTTTTTAAATATTCAGGGTTCATTTAAGGTCTTGTCTGGGTTTTTATATCGCTCACATATGATTCAGTTTAAAAGTGCTGCGCTTCTCAATACCGCCGTGCAAAAGTACCACCTAACACGAAAGAGTTATGGTCAACCTTCACTGTCAAAAGCATGGGGTGAGACCTATTCTTCTATATTTTAGCGACTGGTTAAAGGAGAAGGCCGAAGGGCACAATTTGATGAAGAACACCGCAACTGAAACCAAGAATAAGGAAACCATCACCCCTGTAACCAAGACAAAAATTACTTCAAAAGTTTTTGCTGCAATTACGCCTCGGAAAAGTTATCAGAAGCCGCAACAGAGTTCTCCGTCAACATCTATCGTAAGCTGCCTGTGGGAATGTTGTGTATTTAAGCGAAAGACTCCAACGCAGCGAGCCAAGGTTGAGGCTGAGGCAAAGCTTTGCTTCTTTTTTCTGCGCGATGAACACAAGTTCAGGCAGTGTACAGGTCCCCGTAAATGCAAAAGAGACGGATCCAACAGCTCCCGTGAAACCATACTTCAAGGAGCTGAAAAGATTTTTCCCAGTGAAACCCTCAAATAAAAGTATCAATAATTCGACGTCCAATGAAGGTAGTAATAGTAAACCATGCACCGATCAACATCAACCAAGCAAGTCGACAACGTTGTCCTCAGTCACGGATGTCAAAGGCCTGCTTCCATTGACAGAGTTGCAGATGACTAAATCTTCTGGAAATAATACTACGGCATTGGTTTTATGCAATACCGCATGTAGTTACTTTTTGCTGTCCAATAGTCTTGCAATTAGACTCGGTTTGCAAGGTACACCATTAAAATTGACCGTCAAAGGTATAAACAAGTAAAAACTAATTAACACAAAATTCGTTCAATCGACTGTGACCTCTCATAAAGATCAAGATTTCGAACAAATCACTGTGCGTCCCTATGTGAGTGAACCTAAAATTAAAATTTCGACATCATTGACACAAAGTCCTTGCACGAAGTAATTCCCAACCCTGAGGTTCTAGATCCTGTGAGATACAGCTATGTCAACTTTGAGATAATACTTGCAGAGGATGGCTAACATGCCATTCGTCCAATAGAGTACTTCGATACTGACGAAAAGCGCTCAGCATTTGCTGTTCGCTTGCCCATATGTTGGGTTTAAGCGGTTCACTTCCGTCAACTCCAAGTTTAGTCTCAACGCGTTTCAGAGCCAATGTCCATTAAGATAATGAACTGCCTACTCCGTTTAAGTCATGGTACGATATGGAATTGCATTGGGCGTACAATCAGATTGACCCGCGATTCTTTGTGGATACTCGCTAGCATGAAAAACTGTTAACAACAATTTTACATAATAGGCAAAGGTACGATGTTGGCGTGCTGTGGGCCGAAGATAACATCCAGCTCCCGAACAACTACTTTTCGTAACTAGTGCAGCTTAATCTCTAGAAAAGTGGCTCTCGAGAGACACAAATTCGAAATAAAAAGAAGCAAAAACCATCTGCGAGGACCTTGAAGAAACAATTCCCTACACTCACAAGGTCCATCAGCGGTCGAATTTCAATTGGTACCTACAACATCATTCCCTAAACAACGCAAACAAACCGGAGAGAGTGCGTGGGGGAATACATGGTGCAGTAGGGTTTCATGGTACTTCTTTGAATAAATCCTTGCTCACTGGCCCCAACATGCTCCAAATTTAATACCTGTACTACTGAGGTTTCGTCAACATCAATTTGCCGTGTCCGCAGATATTGGGGGATGCTCCTCCAGGTTGGAGTCTCAGACTATGAACAGCCATCAATGCGTTATTTGGGGCGGGAGGGTTCCACAACAAATGTTGTAGTGTATCAGTATACGCGCCAAACATTTCGGGCTAAAGATTTGCCCAGTTGCGCTAATTTTGCATTGCAGAGCACGGCCCGGGCAAATAGAGGTCATTATCTGGAAGGAACCAGAGCCGTCCTAGACAACTTCTACATGGACGATTACTTGGATTCATTGGAGTCTCCTCAGAGGGCTCTCAAAAGGTTGAAACATATTCCCCATTTAGGTGGGTTCAAGCTTATTAAGTTTGTAAGCAATGTACCAAATCTGGCTGATCAAATTGAGGGGTCACCGCAGTCCACTGAACCAAAATTAGTCGAGTCGTGTATGGAGGAATCTTCTCACGTGTTTGGGTTGAAATGGGATCACAACAATTATACTCTATTTGTGAGTCGGGGCACCTTCAGTACAGTAACTGAGTCTTTAACACAACGTTTGATACTGAGCCTAGTGTCTACGGTATTTGATCTCATCGATCTACTGGCACCAATTACTGTTGGTTCTCGATTGTTACTAAAGAAAGTCTGCCGTATCAGTTGCCAGAATCGGGATGAAGAGCTACGAAAAGACACTGCTGAAAATTTACTCAACTTGAGTGCAGAACTACACAAGCTTACCAAAATTTGTATATCGAAGAGTTATTTAAACTCCCAGCTCGGTAAACCTTTAACACCTGGAATTACACATGTTAGGCGATAGCTCGCAAAAAGTCTTTATGATGTTGCATTCATCTAAGCTCAAGCAAATACTTCAAGTGGGCCCCAAACAGAGCTTGCATTTGTCCTGCGTAAAGCGCGCGTAGCACCTATGAAGGTGATGACAGTTCCCAAGCGAGAGCAGCAAGCTGCTCTATTGGCCGATTGGTTGAAACGTGAGCTCTTGCATCTCTTGAGCTCTTACAATGGAGGTCAAGTATCTTCATGTGGATCGAGAGAACTACTGTCTTGCAAGGGATTGGCTCTACAAACAATATTTATTGCAAACCGTGTTTGGGAGAGCTTAGAACACACAAGCGTTGACGAACGGAATTACGTTGCCTCTAGCAACAACCCAGCAGTCGTCAGTGCTCGTGGTATATCAGCTGAAGTTTTTCAATCAAGCAGCGGGGTGAGAGACCCGAAATTCCCAATATCTAAGCAATTCCCATTTGAAAGAAACACTGAAATGGTCATTAACATCAGACTTGGTATAGCAAACAACGAAATTGATAACACCAACAAATCCGTGGACGCATCCGCAATTAAGTCCGTTAAGGAACGCCCCATCAACTATGGGGCGTTCTTATCAAAAAATTCTATGAATAACACCATACATTTTCCAGCTGTTACCCTCCCATGAATGAAGCCTCATCTTCAGTACCTCGTTTAATGAGAGTCTTTTAATTCAAAAAGACAAGATCTCCTCGAAAACTAATCCCTTAAACGGATTAGTCGTATTTATGCTCCGTTTTCTCCCTTCCTTGGAACACTTGCCCGCATCAAACGGTTGGTCGAAGTTGATTATGATGCGAAACATCCCATCGTTCTTGAAGCATGCAATATTTTGGTCAAATTGTTTCTGTGACATACTCACGTAAAAAACCACCATCAGGGCGTTGATTATCTGGGGGCTAAAGTGCACGAACGTTTTGTTATCCTCAAGATACGCTCATCATTGCGGCAATTAAATATAACTGTGTTACGTCCCGAATGTCTCGTGCTGCCACAATTCAACCAATCATGGCTAACCTCCCAGTAGAACAAATTGAACACCAATCTCCTCCTTTATCCAATACCATGGTCCCTAACTTTGGCCCGTTTTACGTCACCGTTCGTCGGACTACCGAAAAGAGTCGGGGTTTCCTCTTCACGTGTTCGACTGCCCGAAGTGTTCATGTGGAAATCGTCCCGTTCATGGACGCTAATTTATGTGTAGTGGGAATAGAGTGGTTTGCCTCCTGCTGAGGAACACCTACCATGATTTGGTCTGGTAATGGTACTAAATTTGTTGGTGCAGAGTTAGAATTGCGCGAGAATATTGAAAAGTGGAACACCAACAACATTGCCGCTGAACTTGCCCACAAAGGCTTCGAGTGGAAGTTCAAGCCTCCCCCAGTGCGTCCCATCAATGTGGCGTCTTGGAGAGGCCAGAACGTAGTTTTGAGTGGATACTCAACACCATCGTTGGTACTCGTTGCCTCACTGACGAGGTTTTGAAAACTACTTTTTGTCTCGTAGAGTACGAACTTAACATGTTAGGCGATAGCTCGCAAAAAGTCTCCTCGAAAACTAGTCCCTTAAACGGAGTAGTTGTATTT